>NC_043022.1:4156418-4188918 GCF_006345805.1 Octopus sinensis
ATATTGTGAGTCGGAGTCAATATAGTTTTACTGACTCTGACTCCAGCTACCCCTTAATTGTTTCTGACTCCACAGCCCTGGGAACCAGGGAAGTTAATTCAACATGATGAGGCTGATGATGATGATGATGATGATTCCGATATCTTTAAACAATGTTCATTTTTTCTTCGCTTTCAGTAGAAACGGAACGAAAAGATTCTAATTTGGTTCAGCATCCACAATTTGTGGCACAAGCAAATACACGATCATATATAAAAATTTTTTCTCTTCTTTTTTGAAAAATAAGACTTTCATCTCAAAGAACACTCAGAACAAGGTCTTAGAATTCGAAAATTGTGTACAGCTAGAAATAAAAACAAAAAACAAACAAAAGAACAAACAGCAGAGTTTTTCCTCAAGGAGAAATTTTTTCCACTTACCGTTTCTCTGTGTGGGAGTAATTCTTTACGAATTTTGAAGAAATTTTTCCCATACTGACGTAAACCCTTGATGAAGCGCTTCTGGAAAAAGATATTGAAATGAAGAAGTGATTAACAGAACTAACTTTCGTTTATGGCAAAAGTTAAGAAACCATAGAGATGGCACTGGGAGTCATTCTCCTACATATTCCAACTTGTACAGAGTCAAATGGATCTTCAATTGGAAAAACGTCAGTCTTTACAGAGGACCAAAAACAACCCCCGCCCCCCCAACAAAAAAACCGATTGTATACATCAAATTTAAAAAGTTCAACTGAAAAATATTAATTTTAAATTAACTCTTTCGTCACCGTATTTATTTGAAGATGTTCTGTGTTTCTTTCAATTCATTTTAAATATAATAAAGTATTTAGTAAAATAACTTAGTTATCATTAAGCTAGTGTTAGGAATATAAATTGTGACTAAGGTTTGGTGGAAGATTTTAATAAAGAACTTTTGAAAACCAGACATTTGTACTACAGAGCCATAGGTGGTTTCAGGTGGGTTGGTATCAAAAGGGTTAAGAATTAAAAAGTGAAATAACAATGATCCTTCCTACTAGAAGCCTGAAATTTTGCAGGAGAGGGCTGATCAATTACACTGACCCCCACACACACTGCTTAACTGGGTATTTATTTCATCCACCCAGAAAGGATGAAAGGCAAAGCCGATCACAGAGGAATTTGAACCAAGAATGTAAAGAAATGGAATAAATGCTGTCAGGCATTTTGCCCAGCATACTAACGGTTCTGCCAACTCACCACAATACTACTACTACTACTACTACTACTACTACTACTACTAATAATAATAATAATAATAATAATAATAATATAGTAATAGTAATAATAATAATAATAATAATTAATAATGATAATAATAATTAATAATAATAATAATAATAATTAATAATAATAATAATAATAATTAATAATGATAATAATAATAATAATAAGCCTTTCTACTAAAGGTACAAGAACTGAAATTTAGGAGGAGAGGACTAGTTGATTACATCGACCCCAGCGTTCCACTGGTATCAACCCTGAAAGGATGGAAGTCGACCTCAGCCACTAAGCATTTCGTGCAGTATGCTAATGATTCTGTCAACTGACCACCTTAATAGTAAGAAGAAGAAGAAGAAGAAGAAGAAGAAGAAAATCAGGTTCAATTTTAGTTTGTAATTTTTTATTTCCACTTAAGAAATATTATTTAATAATTGAGTGACACTCAAGGGAAAGAGACACTTGAGTGAGAGTCAGAAGAATTAAGGCAAAAGGTGAA
Organism: Octopus sinensis; assembly: GCF_006345805.1. Classification (NCBI taxonomy): domain Eukaryota; kingdom Metazoa; phylum Mollusca; class Cephalopoda; order Octopoda; family Octopodidae; genus Octopus; species Octopus sinensis. The sequence continues at coordinate 4,158,159 of NC_043022.1, forward strand.
GTTCAATGAAAAGAGGTTGTTGGGAAAGCAGCCATGAGGATCTATCTGGCTTCAGAAGTCTTTTAAACACATTGAATAATATTCTTCTGTTGCGGGGAAGGAGAAGAAGAAGAAGTCACAAACTGACCAACGGAATGAAGGAACGAAAGTGAGAACAGAGAACAAATTTGGCATGAAGAAGGCAAGATTTTGTAGTGAGAAAGGCAAGCATCTCGAGGCTAGCCTGCCTCTTGTATTATAGAGAGAGAAGAGGGTATAGAGGGAGAGAGAGAGAGAGAGAGAGAAGAGGGTATAGAGGGAGAGAGAGAGAGAGAGAAGAGGGGAGAGAGGGAGAGAGAGAGAGAGGAGGGTATAGAGGGAGAGAGAGAGAGAGAAGAGGGGATAGAGGGAGAGAGAGGAGGGTATAGAGAGAGAGAGAGAGAGAGAAGAGGGGATAGAGGGAAAGAGAGAGAGGAGGGTATAGAGGGAGAGAGAGAGAGGAGGGTATAGAGAGAGAGAGAAGAGGGGATAGAGGGAGAGAGAGAAGAGGGTATAGAGGGAGAGAGAGGAGTGGATGGAAGGAGAGAGGGAGAGCGCTAAGAATGACTAGCAATAAACAAGGAATACACAAGAGTCGCGAACCTACAAGTCAAAGCTTTTCAGATAAAATGAATCGCACGGAATCAATAGCACAAAGTTATTTGGCAAGAAACAAATTAATAAAGCAAACCACTCGATGATAATATCAAAAGTGGAGAGTTAATAGCAAACGATCAAAAGACCGGCAGCGAATTCACAAGAACCATGTGGATGAAAATATTGGTAAATCACTAGAAGAGTTTATCTAAATAATCTCTTTAACTTTCTGCGAGAGATCACTGAATTCTTGACTGAACACTCAATTTCTACCAAGAAATAATATTGCATTCGACAGAAAAACGGTTTTAATAAAAGGCCGTTTTCTCTACATTCGATTAACATGTTCGAAGCACCAAGCGCAGCACCCAACAGGGTCAGAGTTCAGCAGACATGCCAAGGAATAATACGTAGTAAATTGCGATTGGCATAATGTGTAATTAGGAGAAAGTGAGAAACTGGCAGGAAATAAATAAAATCATCTTTTCAGGATGAAGAGCGTTGAAATCACCTCAAAATCTGACATTTCAATGTTCTTCTACCATTGATGAAACAACTGACCGTTTCTTTGTTGATGGTTCTTTTATTTGTTACGGTCATTAGACTGCGGTCACTTTGAGGAATTTCAGGCAAACGAATTGACCCCCAGTACTTTTTTTTTTAAAGCCTGATACTTATTTTATCAGTCTCTTTTGCCGAACTGCTAAATTACACCAACAATGGTTGTCAAGTGGTGGACACGGACACACACGTGTGTGCGATGAGTTTCTTCCAATTTCTGCCCACCAAATCCATGCTCATGGCTTTGGTCTGCCCGAGGCTATAGTAGAAGGCCAAGGTGCCACGCAGTGGGACTGAACCCGGAACCATGTGGTTGGAGAAGCAAACTTCTTACCACACAGCATGGGCCTTTGCAAACAAATAAAAATATAAAAAGGCAATTTGTCTGACATTTCTAATTTAGATGTCGTTAAATTTACGTCAATAAACATTAAACTCCATGACTGCTCATTAGAGTAATTAACCAATGTAACTTGATGAATTTCAGAAGATAATTAAAATAAAACTAACAGGAAATAAGACAGCGTTCTGGGGTTGTTTTTCACTGGAATATAAATATATAAATCCTTGTTCATGTTGTAATTTTATACACTTTTTTGTATCCATGATATAATAAAGAGCCAACAAGGTACAATCAAATTGGTAGAAATAGCAGCCAATTGGTACCTCACACACAATCATATTGCCATGGATTATTTTTACAGGCACAGGAGTGGCTGTGTGGTAAGTAGCTTGCTTACCAACCACACAGTTCCGGGTTCAGTCCCACTGCATGGCACCTTGGGGGAAGTGTCTTCTACTATAGCTTCGGGCCGACCAAAGCCTTGTGAGTGGATTTGGTAGACGGAAACTGAAAGAAGCCCGTCGTATATATGTATATATATATGTATGTGTGTCTGTGTTTGTCCCCCCCAACATTGCTTAACAACCGATGCTGGTGTGTTTACATCCCCATTACTTAGCGGTTCGGCAAAAGAGAATGTGTGCAGTTTTTAGGGGTTTTCCTCTCACCAGCATTATTGTGCACCACCACTGCCCCTTACTAAGATGAGGCCCTGCTTGTCAGCTCGGCTAGTTACTAGGCTTCACTCAGTATTTTGGTAGCCATTGCTCATTGTCTCTTTCTAACCAAACCCAATGGCTTTCCTTCTCCACTGTAGCTTGGATATCACTCAGGATGGTATTTGCTTTAAGACAAGTTGGCTCAAGTGACAACCATTGCCTTGACACCGTTTCCATTGAATCCTCTGCATTCAATAATGCTCTGCTTTCCAGCTGGCATCTTCGCATTTCTCAAGGAGGTGTTTATAATGGTCAATCTTTCGAGTTCCATCCATGCAATAAATCGTTGCCACTTTCCAACAGCCGTTCCACTCTTCATTGTTAACAACAAGTTTCTTCTCTTCTTCAAATGGATCTGCTGTCCTGAACACATGAAGATCACCAACTGCTGGCTTTATTCCCAGACAATGCCAGATATCTCTCTTGCAGAATCATGAAATGTTCATATTTCTACCAAACAACTGAATACATCTCATTTCCATTAAATATCTATTTACTCTCATTCGAGGCAACAGCATTATGCTGCAAGAGGCCTTGCGACAGGTCCTGCACTAAATGGCTGGGCGTGAGTGAGGAAGATCTCCAGAGGCTCACTGTCACCTTGGGGCAGTGTTTCTTAACTAGGGGTTTCACACGAAAGAGTGATACAAAACAGTTATTGCTGTTTTCTCTATCTGACCTAATCAGTCGAGGAAGGGCAGTGTTGTCCATCATGAGACTTTTCCCAGGGTCAGTCAGAAGATGTCCTAAAGAGGGCCAACACAAGATCATTTTATGAACTCATCATGGAGTGAAGATTGAAACTAGCAGGTCATATATTTTAGCTACTGGAATAGCATTGTTCTAAAACAGTTTTGAAATGGGGAAACACCAGGGGTTAAAAAGGAAGAGAAGTAGACTGGAAACTACATGGTACAAAACAATCATGTCTGACATGAGAAAGGGTACCCGTTGCAAGGGTGGATGTAGGAAAAAGACATAGTCAACAGAATGCAGTGGCACCAGTACAATGCCATTACTCTTTTACTTGTTTCAGTCATTTGACTGCGGCCATGCTGCAGCACCGACTTTAGTCGAGGAAATCGACCCCCAGAACTTATTCTTTGTAAGCCTAGTACTTATTCTATCGGTCTCTTTTGCCGAACCACTAAGTTACGGGGATGTAAACACACCAACATCGGTTGTCAAGCGATGTTGGGGGGGGGGGACAAACACAGACACATAAACACACACACACACATATATATATATATATACGACGGGCTCTTTCAGTTTCCATCTACCAAATCCACTCACAAGGCTTTGGTTGGCCCGAAGCTATAATAGAAGACACTTGCCCAAGGTGTCACGCAGTGGGACTGAACCCGGAACCATGTGGTTGGTTAGCAAGCTACTTACCACACAGCCACTCCTGCGACTATAATTGTAAAACAATTTTCAAATGGACACCACCAGGGGGAAAAAAGGAAGAGAGGATGACCAAAACCTACATGGCACCAAACATTCATAACTGACATCAATGCTTGACAGGATTCTGAGAATGTACAGGCAAGACCATGTAACCAATGACGATACTAAAGAGAGCCAACACAAGACCACTTAGTGGACTCATTATCGAATGAAGGTTGAAACTAACAAGTCCATATATTTCGGTTGCCAGTACAACACCATTCTGAAACAGTTTACAAATGGATACTGTAGGAGGGGAGAGGGAAGAGAAGAAGACCAAAAACCACAGGGTGCAGAAGATCCATAAGTGGCATCAACGCTTGAGGATTCTGGGAAGGTCCTGGCAAGACCACGTGAGCACTGAAGACGTTCTAAAGAGAACCAATGCCAGATCATTTAACGAACTCACCATAGAAGGAAGACTGAATCTAGCAGGTCATATATTTCGGTTACCAGTACAGCCTTGTTGTAGAACAGTTTTCAAATGGACACTCACAGAGTGGTTGGCATTAGGAAGGGCATCCAGCTGTAGAAACATTGCCAGATAAGACTGGAGCCTGCTGCAACCCTGGCTTCCCAGATCCCCGGTCGAACCGTCCAACCCATGCTAGCATGGAGAACGGACGTTAAACGATGATGATGATGACCACCAGAGGGAAAAGAATGAGTGGTAGAGCAAAAACTCCATGGCCCAAGGCGTTTATGACCAACATGAGAACGTGTAATATTGCAAGGGCAGATGAAGAGAAAAACATATCTAACAGAAAATGGTGGCATCAATTTGCCGGCCAAGCTGCAGCAGAGCGAAGGAGGAACTGATAACAATTGGTGGCTGACAAAGATATTACATAAACACATTGGTGAGTGGTTAATGAAGGAATAACGTAAATGTGTTAAGTACGTGTGGCTAATTAGAATTATTATGTAGAAGTGTTTGGTATGTGTAGTTAACGAGGATTTTTTTTTAATGTAAATATGTTGCATTTATTAAATTGTTTTGTAGTGTTTAGTCACTGTTACATCTAAAATTAGCTAATTTACGAGATAAAAAAACCTACAAAAATGTTACAAGATAATTAGAAGAGAAACACCATCTGTGTATGTAGTCAGAGAACACCGCCTCCCATTAACACCCACCCACACAGAGGTCATTGTCGTTACAACTTACACTTTTCCATGCTTGCATGGGTCGAATGGAGTTAACTGAAGCAAAATTTCTGCAGCCCTTCCTGTTAATAACCATCACCTATTTACAAGCAAAGTAACGTTTCCCAAAGGTTGGGGAGATTTTTTCAGGGAGGTGTGGAAACGAATGATCTCGTAATTGTATGATGTCGACACTCGGTTACAACTATAAGGGGATGTTACGGAAATACAAACACCCATCCACAAAACACATATCTACATGTGCATGTGTGTGTGTGTGTGTGTGTATGTATCTATCTACACACACACAATTTGATACATCTCACCAAAATATCATTATCAAATGATGACGGTGAGCTGGCAGAAACGTCAGCACACCAGGTAAAATACTTAGCGGTATTTCGTCGGCTGTTACATTCCGAGTTCAAATTCTGCCAAGGTCGACTTTGCCTTTCATCCTTTCGGGGTCGATAAATTAAGTACCAGTTACACACTGGAGTAGACGTAATCGACTTAATCCGTTTGTCTGTCCTTGTTTGTCCCTTCTATGTTTATCCCCTTGTGGGTAATAAAGAAATAAGGAATGTATATTCACAAAATGGCACTACACACACAAGTGTGTATATATAAATATATATATATATATATTTATATACATACAGATACATATACATACTTACATGCACATGTATTAGTCACTTGGAATTATGTATGTGTGTGTGTGTGTGTATATATGTGTGAGTCATTTGGAATACAGTGTAACAGTTTTGCTACCTATTTTAGGGGTACAATAGTTACAAGCAGACAAAGGCAGCCAAATGGGCCAGTCACACTTTGTACAATGGCACACCCAATGCAACAATTGGAGGGACAGAGGGTAGCACCAACAATTGGTTCAGCCAGTAACCATATCAGCAAAGTAGCCCAGAACAATGGGAAATGAAATAACCTGCTCAAGGATACAATGCACAGCCCAGTCCAGAGATGGAAATTATGATGTTACGTGCATATGCTGATAAATGTGAATGGGACCCATACAATCTGGGTTGGGGGACTTCCCAACCATATGGTTCTGGGTTCAGTCCCACTGTGTGACATTTCTGGGCAAGTGTCTTCTACTATAACCTCGGGCTGGCCAAAGCCTTGCGAGTGGATTTGGTAGATGGAAACCAAAAGAAGCTCATTGTGTGTGTGTGTGTGTGTGTGTGTGTGTGTGTGTGTGTGTACCTTTGTTTCTCCAACCACCACCACTTGACAACTGGTGTTGGTGTGTTTACGTCCCCGTCACTTAACAATCTATCAAAAGAAACCGATAGAATATGTACCAGACTTTAAGTACTGGGGTCAATATATTTGACTAAAAATTCTTCAAGGCAGTGCCCCAGCATGGCCGCAGTCTAATGACTGAAACAAGTAAAAGAATAAAAGAGTACCCAGTGTGGCGACAGCTGGCTATCCAACAAACTAAAGGTCAAACGAACAAGGACAAGGTTGAAGGCCACACCACCCCAGCATAAAGACAAGTGAAATCAATACATACCGTTTCATCATCAGTCCATTTTTTCTCAATACCACGAGGTACAGGACACTTGACAAGAGCTTGCAATGCCTTCCCTGTGTCATAATGGCAGAGATGAAGCTGCGGAAAGGAGAAGACAACAATATATTATTATTATTATACGATTATAAAACCACAGCATGTATATATATATATATATATATAATACACACGATATGATATACATCATATAACACACACACACGATATACTTACGAAATACATACACACACACACACACATATATATACATATATATATATATATATACATACATATATATATATATGTATGAAATGAAATAAAAAACAGAACACAAGGATGTTGTGGTACACGTGTTTCGAGCTTTATAAAACAACTTACATCAATGTATAATCGACCTGAATTCACCCTGAATTTATTATGTATATATATATATATATATATATATACACACACACATAGATATATATATGAACACACAGACACACACAAATGTATAGACATACAGACGTCTCTACATTCATATACATACATCATCACCATTTAAAGAGTGCTTGCTTTCCATGCTGGCATGGGTTGGACACGTCTGGCAGGAAGTGGAAGACTGCACCAACCCCTGCTGTCTGCTTTGATACGGTTTCAAGGGGGGTGGGATGCCCATCCTAATGCCAGCCACTTCGGGCTCCAGCACCAGTGTGGGGTCACCAAGTACCTTGCATGATAAATCTTTGCAACTGAGGTGGAAGAGCCGTACTGAAGTTAAGTTAATTTTTTGGCTCGAAAAGCAAATATATATATATACACACCCACAGACCATCATCATTTAATGTTTGACATCCACGTATGCATGGGTAGGATGGTTGACAGGCAGAAGACTACTCCAGGCTGCTGTGTCCATTTTGGCAGGGTTTTTACAACTGGATGCCCTTCCTGGCACCATCGATGGAGCAGTTGGCGTTAGGAAGGGTACCCAGCTGTAGAAACCATGCTAAATCAGACTGGGGTTTGGTGCAACCCCGCTCCAAACCATCAGTCAGAAGGCTTTGGTCAGCCCAAGGCTATAAGAGAACACTTGCCCAAGGTACCATACAGTGGGACTGAATCCAGAACTGTGTGGTTGGAAGCCAGTTTCTTATGACACAGGTATGCCTGCACCTGTGAGGTATGCCTTTGCTTTTGTTTAAATATATTCGTACGGAATAAAACAATATGAACTGTTCAGAGATTCCATGTTGTAAGTGCATATTTAATTTTTGTTTTGGAAACAAAAAACTGTTGAAAAATTCTTACAACTGATTAGTTTTTCAGCTAAATTGGTGAAAGCACTGAAGGTGATAACGAGGAACAACAATGAAAAAAAAGAAAAGAAAAGAAGAGAAAAAAAACAGGCAAGAGAAAGAGAAATTAAAATTTAAAAAAAAACAATTACAATTAAAAACCAAAAAGATGCAGTAAAAAAAAGCTGATATGCGCAGGAGTGGCTGTGTGGTAAGTAGCTTGCTTACCAACCACATGGTTCCAGGTTCAGTCCCACTATGTGGCACCTTGGGCATGTGTCTTCTACTATAGCCTCGGACCGACCAATGCCTTGTGAGTGGATTTGGTAGATGGAAACTGAAAGAAGCCCGTCGTATGTATATGTATATATATATGTGTGTATGTGTCTGCGTTTGTCCCCCTAGCTTGCTTGACAACCGATACTGGTGTGTTTTATGTCCCCTGTTACTTAGAGGTTCGGCCAAAGGGACCGATAGAATAAGTACTGGGCTTACAAAAGAATAAGTCCCCGGGGACGATTTGCTCGACTAAAGTCGGTGCTCCAGCATGGCCTCAGTCAAAATGACTGAAACAAGTAAAAGAGAGAAGAGAAAAAAAACAGGCAAGAGAAAGAGAAATTAAAATTTAAAAAAAAACAATTACAATTAAAAACTAAAAAGATGCAGTAAAAAAAAGCTGATATGCGCAGGAGTGGCTGTGAGGTAAGTAGCTTGTTTACCAACCACATGGTTCCAGGTTCAGTCCCACTATGTGGCACCTTGGGCATGTGTCTTCTACTATAGCCTCGGACCGACCAATGCCTTGTGAGTGGATTTGGTAGATGGAAACTGAAAGAAGCCCGTCGTATGTATATGTATATATATATGTGTGTATGTGTCTGCGTTTGTCCCCCTAGCATTGCTTGACAACCGATACTGGTGTGTTTATGTCCCTGTTACTTAGAGGTTCGGCCAAAGGGACCGATAGAATAAGTACTGGGCTTACAAAAGAATAAGTCCCGGGGGACGATTTGCTCGACTAAAGTCGGTGCTCCAGCATGGCCTCAGTCAAAATGACTGAAACAAGTAAAAGAGAGAAAGAGAAAAAAAAGCTGATAATAGAACAAGAGGAAAGCTTAGATAATAAAGGCGAGAGTCACATAGTTTGTCTGTTCTATTCCGAGAAGTATAAAAGGAAAGAAGGGGAAGAGAGAGGGAGGGAGGGAGCCTTGCGGAACAGGTTTTAATTTTGCTTTCAAACAAGAGGATGTTGTGTGTGGGTGTGGGTGTGTGTGCGTGCGTGAGTGTGTGTGTGTGTGTGTGTGTCTGTGTGTGGCTGCTAAAAGCCACATCCTAGAAATATACACATAAGAGTTTCCTCCCTTCACATCTAGACACCAGGCAAAATACAAGCCTGGAGCGAAAACAGGAATTATAGAAATATATATATACACACATATATATATATTTCTATAATTATATATATATAATTATATATATATATATACATACATATATAGTTATTTATATACATATATATATATATATATATACACATATATATATTTCTATAATTATATTATATATATATATACATACATATATAGTTATTTATACATATATATATATATTAGTTATTTATATACATTTATATACATATATATACATATATATAATATATATATATATATAGTTATTTATATACATATATATACATATATATATATATAGTTATTTATATACATATATATACATATATATATAGCTATTTATATACATATATATACATATATATATAGTTATTTATATACATATATATACATATATATATATATATATACATATATATATATATATATATATATACATATATATATAGTTATTTATATATATATATATATATATATATATATATATATATATATATATATATAATATACAATTTAGTTGGTTTCCAAAAAAGCATCCTAGGCAATAATAGAAGGGCCCAGGGGAAACGTGTGATTAAGGAAGGATGAGGGGAGGGGGCAATTAAATGAAAGTCGTAAAAATAGGGAGGAAGAGGAGTAAAGTGTAATTAGGACATTGGGGGGTGGGGCAGAATAATTATGGAAGTCACAGAAAAGATAAAAAGGCAGACAATACGAAGAGGAATTTAGGAAATGACACTCGAATGTCTCTGTCTGTTTGTCTGTCTGTCTATATACACACACAAAAGCAGGATTGTCCTCAAATTTTCACATAAGAAAATACAGAAGAATTATTTAGATGTGTGTGTGTGTGTGTGTGTGTGTGTGTATAAAACGGACGTTTGATGATGATGATGATGATGATGATTATACTGATATCTCTTTTACTCCTTTTTTTACTATTTTACTTGTTTCATTCATTTGACTGCGGCCATGCTGGAGCACCGCCTTTAGCCGAGCAAATCAACCCCGGGACTTATTCTTTTCGTAAGCCCAGTACTTATTCTATCGGTCTCTTTTTGCCGAACCGCTAAGTGACGAGGACGTAAACACACCAGCATCGGTTGTCAAGCAATGCTAGGGGGACAAACACAGACACACAAACACGCACATACATATATATATATACATATATACGACAGGCTTCTTTCAGTTTCCATCTACCAAATCCACTCACAAGGCATTGGTCGGCCCAGGGCTATAGCAGAAGACACTTGCCCAAGATGCCACGCAGTGGGACTGAGCCCGGAACCATGTGGTTGGTAAGCAAGCTACTTACCACACAGCCACTCCTGCGCCTATGTGACATGCATACATAAACAGACGTGTGCGCGAGTAAATATATCTAATATATATGGACACACAGACACACACAAATGTATAGACATACAGACGTATCTACATTCATATACATACATCATCACCATTTAAAGAGTGCTGGTTTTCCGTGCTGGCATGGGTTGGACCCGTCTGACAGGAACAGGCAAGTGGAAGACTGCACAAATCCCTGCTGTCTGCTTTGATACGGTTTCAAGGGCGGGATGCCCTTCCTAATGCCAGCCCCTTCGGGCTCCAGCACCAGTGTGGGGTCACCAAGTACCTTGCATGATAAATCCTTGCAACTGAGGTGGAAGAGCCGTACTGAAGTTAAGTTAATTTTTTGGCTCAAAAAGCAAAAAGCAAGGCCATGTAGGGGGACATGGAGTTATGTACAGGGAGGGTGTTCACGCAAAGAGTTCAGGTCATTTCTGGTCAAGAGAGACTTTGAACCGAGTGGCCGTCGGCATCTTCACTATCTCGTCTGGCAGCTTATTCCACGGATCCACAACCCGGACGGAGAAAGCCCCTCTCCTTCGATTGAGATGAAATCGTCGCAGATAGAGCTTTTCGGAGTGACCCCGCAGCTTACGCTCTGGAGCAGGGGTGAAGAAGGCAGCTTTGTGCCAGGAGTCGAGAGTTTAAAGTACTACCGGGAGGGGGGGGGCAGAAACGAGTGTCTTGCACGGATTGGCTAATGCCTTCTGAGAGGATTAGGGACACAGAAACAGCTACTGGACTAATCCTCTAGCAGGTGGATGCCTATGGAACTGCCCCAACGCTTGTGCCCATGGAAAGCAGACCTTTTACAAACATATTTATATATAAAGGAGCCCTCTGTCGGTACGATGACTAAGGTCCCAGCAGATTCAATCAACGGAACAGCCGGCTCATAAAATTAACGTGCAAGTGGTTGAGTATTCCACAGACACATGTACCCTTAACACAGTTCTCAGGGAGATTCAGCAAGATACAGAATAGGACAAGGTTGGCCCTTTGAAATACAGAAACTACTCCTTTTTGCCAACTGAATGGACTGGAGCAGATTGAAAAATAAAGTGTCTTGCTCAAGGACACAATGTGCTGTCAGGAATTGAACTCATGACCTTTACGATCATGAGCCAAATATCCTAACCATAATCCACATGCCTATATATAGATATTTTATTTTCTTCAGTCATTTGACTGTGCTCATGCTGGAGCAATGCCTTTTAGCCAAAGACATCAACCATATGACTTGGTCTTTCTATGCCTGGTACTTATTCTATTGGTCTTTTTTGCTGAACTGCTAAGTTACAGGGATGCAAACACACGAACATCAGTTGTCAAGCGATGGTGGGAGGACAAACAGACAGACACACACACACAGATATATAAATATATATGACTGATTCCTTTTCAGCTTTTGTCTACCAAATCCACTCACAAGGCTTTCATCAGCCCGAGGTTATAACAGAAAATACTCGCCCAAGGTGCCACGCAGTGGGACTGAACCCAGAACACTGTGGTTGGGAATCAAATCAGGCTTCTCACCACACAACCACGCCTGCACCTATGTGTGTACGTACATGAACACACATACATATGTGCAAACACACAAACGAATAATCCTTCATTAAGGATATTCCTTAATCCTCCCTCTCTGAAGATTGACTAGTTGGCTTTTATATAGAAATCTTTACTCAATGAGAAATCCATCATATGCACAGCTATTCTCGAAACAGCTGTAAGAGACTTTATGCCTAACTTAATCCCTTATTCACTCTAACAATTCTGCAATTATATTTGAATTTTAAATTGCATGCTCTAAAGTGACACCACATCATTTACTTGTTTATTCTTTATTACTGATATCGGAGACCCCCTTCGGTCACGACACAGACCATGGGATTGCACCTAAAAAGTTACCTTCCTAGACACAAGTCTGGGCGAGGTTGTTTATGGAAGACCAGCAGTCGCCCATACATACCAGCCTCTCCTCTCCACACTACTGTTGTTATCCAAGGGAAAGACAAAGGCCATGATAGAGCTTGGCACCTGTGACGTCACAACTCATTTCTACATCTGAGTGAACTGGAGCAACGTGAAATAAAGTGCCTTGCTCAAGAACACAACACGCAGCCCGGTCCAGGATTCGAGCTCACAACCTCACAATCGTAAGCTCGACGCTCTAACCACTGAGCCATGCGCCTTCACAATTCCTGATATACACATATAAATATTACAGTATCGGCTAAACTATCAAATTTTTATTATATATATTATTGGCCATAATGCACATCGTTTTAGCTTTTGAATGATGCCACCCCACTGGCTAAGTAAGCAGGCCAAAATTCCCCCTAATTGGAAGACTAATCTATTGCAGGGTGACCACCATCTACAGTTGAATGGACCGAAATAAAATAAAATGAAATATTTTACTCGGGAACACAGCTGAGATTTGAAACTGCGATCTCACAATTGTGAGTACAACACCACTAGGTCATGGGCCTTCACCCATATGAATATATACTCAAGTATATAAATACACACACGCATACACGTTTGTTTATATCTTTTATTTTTGGTTTCAGTAATTAGACTGTGGCCATGTTGGAGCACTGCCTTGAAGAATTTTTATTTGAACAAATTCACACACACACACACACTTTTCTTTCAGGCATTTGACTGCAGCCATGGGTCTTTAGTCAAACAAACTGACTTGAGGGCTTATGCTCTGTAAGTCTCATACTTATTCTATTGGTCACTTTTGCCAAACTGCTACGTTACGGGGACATAATCACACCAACATCAGCTGTCAAAAGATGGTGGAGGGACAAACACAGACACACACACACACATATATATATATATATATATATATATATATATATAATATGGGCTTCTTTCAGTTTCCATCTACCAAATCCACTCACACACACACACATATATATATAAATATATATATATACACACACGATGGGCTTCTTTCAGTTTCCATCTACCAAATCCACTCACAAGGCTTTGGTCGACTTGAGGCTATAGAAGGCACATGCCCAAGGTGCCACGTAGTGGGATTGAACCCAGAACCATGTGGTTGGAAAGCAAGCTTCTTACCACACAGCCACAGCTATATATATATATATACACACATACACACACAATAATAATAGTGATATTTAAGTAGCATAGGTTTTACATTCTATCTCTTTCCATTTTAAGGAGTTGGGAGAGGGACCACGTTAAAATTCATTGTGTAGAATATATTGTTGGACAGATATGATACACATGGTAGATTCTATTCAATAGTTTAAAAAGGGGAGGCAGGAGGAAGAAAAAAGGTTTCCTCTAAAAGGAGCTACAAAGAAGTAACTGTAATTAATATAGCTTTGTTTATTAATTAAGGGAGGGCTCGTTATATTCTGGGCTGTCAGTCAACCATATGTTCTCAGATTAATTAGAGCAATCGTTTGAACAGATGGAAATGAAGTGAGCAACACCCCCACCCCCACCCGACAAGTCCCGACGTGTGTGCAAACCTCTAGTCACATCGTTCGGCTTTTTATTTGAACCAGTCGTTTGACTGAGACCCTGCTGGAGCAACGTCTTGAGGAATTTCAGTCGAACAAATCAACCCCAGCACTTATTTCATTAAAGCTTCGTACTTGTTTTATTGGCTTCTTCTGTTGAACTGCTAGGTTATGGGGATGCAAATGTGCCAACACCAGTTTTCAAGCTGTGGTGGGGGACAAACACACACACACACACATACATATATATGATAGACTTCTTTCAGTTTACTCTTTTACTCTTTTACTTGTTTCAGTCATTTGACTGCGGCCATGCTGGAGCACCGCCTTTAGTCAATCAAATCGACCCCGGGACTTATTCGTTTGAAAGCCCAGTACTTATTCTATCGGTCTCATTTGCCGAACCGCTAAGTGACAGGGACATAAACACACTAGCATCGGTTGTCAAGCAATGCTAGGGGGACAAACACAGACACACACACATACATATATACGACGGGCTTCTTTCAGTTTCCGTCTACCAAATCCACTCACAAGGCATTGGTCGGCCCGGAGCTATAGCAGAAGACACTTGCCCAAGATGCCACGCAGTGGGACTGAACCCGGAACCATGTGGTTGGTTAGCAAGCTACTTACCACACAGCCACTCCTGCTTGTTTAGCAAATCCACTTATGAGGCTTTGCTTGGCCAGTGTGTGTGTGTGTGTTTGTGTGTGTGTGTGTGTGTGTATCTCTTATGGCAGGGTCCAAGGTTATGGTTCATCACAATTTTATATTGTAAATCTGTGGTTGAGCTCCAGACAAACTGGCTTCTACACACACACACACAGATATATATATATATATATATATATCCTTTTTCTCAATACACAGTCCCTGTACACCACTTCAAACACACTCATCATCGTTTAACGTCCGTTTTCCGCGGTAGCACGGGTTGGACGGTTCGACCGGGGTCTGGGAAGCCAGGGGCTGCACTAGCTTCCAGTCTGATCTGGCAGAGTTTCTACAGCTGGATGCCCTTCCTAATGCCAACCACTCCCATGAGTGTAGTGGGTGCTCTTCACGTGCCACCTGCACAGGTGCCAGGGGGGTCTGGCATCGGCCACAATCGGTTGGTGCTTTTAACGCGTCACTGGCATGGAGGCCAGATAATCTATATATAATTCAGTTGAACCAGGTACTTAAATTGAGGCCCCTTGCTAGGTTGGTATAATCCATACACCCAAACAATATTAATAAAGGCGGCGAGCTGGCAGAAACGTTAGCACACCGGGCGAAATGCTTAGCGGTATTGCGTCTGTCGTTGCGTTCTGAGTTCAAATTCCACTGAGGTCGACTTTGCCTTTCATCCTTTCGGGGTCGATAAATTAAGTACCAGTTACGCACTGGGGTCGATGTAATCGACTTAATCCATTTGTCTGTCCTTGTTTGTCCCCTCTATGTTTAGCCCCTTGTGGGCAATAAAGAAACATATATATAATTCAGTTGAGTTAGCTACTTAGATTAAGGCACCTTGCTAGGTCGGTATGATCCATACACCCAAACAATATTAATTGAATATTGAATATCAAGATCCGTGCAGGGGTGTTTGTACCTGATATTCCTGCCGTGTGTGCAGACAACGCCACCCAGCTAAGTGAAGATATCCACCCATCGCAATTCAGACATGTACTTTTTATAAGGGTACTTTCTATAGTATCTCTGAAGTGCAGATTCCAAGGTAGATGAACAGAATATAAATATATTTCTTTTACTACCCATAAGGGGCTAAACGTAGAGGGGACAAACAAGGACAGACAAAGGGATTAAGTCGATTACATCGACCCCAGTGCATAACTGGTACTTTATTTATCGACCCCGAAAGGATGAAAGGCAAAGTCGACCTCGGCGGAATTTGAACTCAGAACGTAACGACAGACGAAATACGGCTACGCATTTCTTCCGGCGTGCTAACGTTTCTGCCAGCTCACCGCCTTAAAAGAATATAAATAACAAAGATGTGTCAATACATATTGATAAAATTTATTGTGTGCTGAGATGAAGATTAAACGATTGGCCCCAACATAGAATGTCTCCCTCACCTTAAAGAAGACCTGCCAAGAAGTTGAGTATTTCCTTCAGACATTGCTACTGCACCAACACTAGGGCTGACCCTAATTGGGTTAGTAATGATAATTGAAACAAGGAGAGTGGGACAGCCTCCAGCATGGCCAGACCCTTTATTCATACATTTCTTGTCTAAACCAATGTTTCTTTAAACAATAGTGTCAACAAGACTTCCTTTCAAGGCTTTTTGGCTGTGGTCATTCAAAGCTGAAGTGGCAGGCATAGTAATAGTAGTAGCAGTAGTGAGGGGGAGGAGGAAGAGTGATAAGGGTGAGTGCCTGAGGAAGGAGAGATGGAGGTAGTGGTTGCAATGACATTGGGGAGAGTGGATAGATGGTGGTGGTGGTGATGATGACTACAAGGAAGGGGAGGGGAGAGAGAGAGAGTGTGTGTGTGTGGGTGAAGGGTGGTGGTGTCCACAGACACAGAAGTGAGACAGAGGGGGGAAGCTGTTGTGGTTGGCAACAGCCACAGTGAGAAATACTGAGCAGAGGGAAATAGGGAGGGGAACCAGGGCATTCATGGCTAATGGAGAGTGTGTGAGAGAGAGAGAGAGAGAGAGAGAGAAAGAAAGAGAGAAGGGACAAGGATGGCGGGGGGGGGCAAAGACACTTTTTTGTGAATGGAGAAAGAAGGGAGTAAAAATTGAGGCAAGTGTTGTTGAGGGTGGTGGTGAAAGGGAAAAGTCCCCTCCACCAGACAAGAAGGGCTGGTGCTGGGTAGGGGGCTGTGAGAGAGAGGGAGGGAGGGAGGGAGGAGGGATCAGCATGAAACAATTAAATGGGTAAAGGATAATGCATACACATGTAAGGAGGAAATAAAATCAATAAGTGGCAAGATTATATCCAAATCTGCCATTAGTTCTCTCATTTGACAGCAACCCTACCACAGAGATATTTCCCATGGGAGGGAGGAAGTGGTGGGAGCAGAGAGGGGATGGGGGAAGTGCCAGCACCCCACCCCAATGGGCAAGGGCTTTAGTCAGAACATTCCTGGGCTGGTCTAAAATAATACAAGAAGAAAAAAAATTGGGGTAAAAAAAAAAGAAGCCAAGTTGACTTTTAGGGGATTCTCAAAGCAGGGAGGAACCTCAGTTGCTAGAAATAACAATGAGATATCAAATGTCCCTCCTAACATGCCCTCCTCACTGAAAGATATATTGGATAATGTAATTCTAGATACCATCTGTTTGGATTTAAGACAGGATGCTCATGGCTGGAAGTGTGCTGGCTCAGTGATGATCTGAGATTAAATAACTCTAACAAAGCCACGGAAAGGGAAAAGTTTATAAAAGTGAGGGCAATGGATAAGGGCTTTAGTCGGAACATTGGTGGGCTGGTCCAAAATAGTGAAGGAAGGAAAAATAGGGTAAAAGCAAGTTGAATTTTAGGACATTCTCAAAGCAGTGAGGAACATTGGCTGCCAGAAACAGCAATCAAAACTCCCTCGTTACACACCCTACTTACTGAAGATACACTGAAAAATAGAGTTTCAGACACAATCAGTTTGGGATTAAACTGGGTGGTCGTGGTTGGGGGTGCTTTGGCTCAATGATGACCTGAGATTAAACAATAAAGACCAAGCCACAGAAAGCGAAAAGAAGTTTGCAGAAGTGAGAAAATGGTTTAATTTTGTAACGAAGCAGTTTGGAACTTTTAATAGTAAATACTGTGGGCTTTTGACTGTCAACCGGCAGCTGTGTGCACATGGCTGGACAAGGGTTCCATCTTTCTTTTGGTGTAAATTGTTCATAGATGCAAGTCTGCTCTCTTGAAGAAAAGAAAGGCCATTCTTAAAAGGCTGGTGGCTTCAATGTCATGACAGGTGCTACCATCGGAATGTAAGGGCCAGTAAAAATACCACAAGGCACACCGGCCAAGTCTCTGACAAACCTGCCGATCTACAGCCCTGGACTGGTACTTATGTAATGACCCTGAAAGGACAAAAAGTCAAGTTGACTCTGGTGGGATTTGAACTCAAGGCTTAGCAGAGAATCAGAGAAAATACCATAAGGTATTTTACCCAGGGTGGCAAAATGTTTAGTGGTATTTCGTCTGCTGCTACGTTCTGAGTTCAAATTCTGCCGAGGTCGACTTTGCCTTTCATCCTTTCGGGGTCGATTAAATAAGTACCAGTTATGCACTGGAGTAGATATAATCAACTTAATCTGTTTGTCCTCTCTGTGTTTAGCCCCTTGTGGGTAGTAAAGAAAAGGTGTTTCGTCTGCCACTACGTTCTGAGTTCAAATTCCACCGAGGTCGACTTTGCCTTTCATCCTTTCGGGGTCGATTAAATAAGTACCAGTTACGCACTGGGGTAGATATAATCGACTTAATCTGTTTGTCTGTCCTTGTTTGTCCTCTCTGTGTTTAGCCCCTTGTAGGTAGTAAAGAAATAGGTATTTTACCCAGGGATCTACAGACACTTAGAGGTAGATTTATGAAACTTAACAAATTTATTTCAGTTAAGTGAAATAATGGTGTATAAAGGATTGGTGTGGAACCTGACCCTCCAGCTGGATCCTGTTGGATAGACACAATGGCACCAAAGATTCAGATGTCACATTTAGGGAATAAAAGAAGGGGTTACTGGAGAGGATGTCTACTATTGTCTCCAGGTCTAGGAGAGAGTTAAGCTCAGCACTTACAGACTAACAGACAGACACTGTGTGTGTGTGTGTGGGGGGGGTAGGAGTCTCCAATTAGTTGCTAGGAATAGCAGGGCAAGTAATTTCTCCAAAACCACTCTATCATCACCATTTAACCATCCCTCCTCCTCCTCCATGCTGGTATGGGTTAGGCAGTTCAAGAGGGGATGGTAACCCGGCAAGCTATGACAGACTCCATTTGTTTGTTCTGGCATGAAGGACACACAACTGGGTGCCCTTCCTAAAGTGCCAACCATTTCACATAATGTATCAGGTGCTTTTAACATAGCACCAGCACAGGTGACTTTGCTTAAAAATAACGGTCACAAGGTGTAATGTAGGCGAAGGTACATTGTGTCTGAGCCTAAAAGACTCGGACAGTCACAGCTGTAATGCTTTTGTTCAGAGGTCAACAGAACCAGTGCTGGCCAGAGGCTAAAGCACAATGATAGACTGACCACTCACACAGCACCAAAACTGTACAGACCCATTTCTCCCCCCCCCCGGTGTCCTTATGGCTAAAGATTAAGAACCAATTGTCTCTGCCTCACAGACACAACACAGATCCTTTATGCCCATTTGGTTAAACCCAATCCTGCTGTGGCCTTCACTAAAAACCATTGCATTGCACATAGAACAAACAAGCCTTTGATGGAAGAAGCAATCCTTCCAGAAGACACTGTAGTAGCCATGTCTAGCCTCTATCGAAACTAGACAGGCAGAGATAAGACAACATAGACTCACAAATAAATACAGGAATCTTTGTCGCCAACTCACCACCACCACCACCTCCTCCACATTTCAACATTTATTTTTCGCTCAGTTGAATTAATTTGCTTAAGTAGATGTAAATGTTGTTGTAATTGAATAAATGAATGCCGACTATTTCCGTGTGGTTTTGTAACAAATGATGACGACGATGATGATGATGATGATGACAATGATGAGGATGATAAACTAAACAAGTGAAAAATAAACAATGTTTTTTTTTAGGAAAAGAAGAGAAATTAAATGGAAACGCAACGGAGATTAGTGACAGCGGAATGGAAAATAACAAAGTAAGACTATTTACAGTCGTTCCAACTCCAGAACCCCGCCATTCCCATCAGTGCCATCACCAAAACCATTGTAGATGATAGTTAAATATTTTTAGAATCCTCACATCTCATTCGTGTGTGTGTGTATGTGTGTGTGTACATGTGTGTAAATATGTGTGTGTTTGTGTGTGTGTGTGTACATGTGTGTAAATATGTGTGTGTGTGTGTGTGTGTAAGCAGCGCAGGCCAGCGAAGGTGAATGACGAGATAAAAGTATTAGGTGTACACCACGGTTTATATTAAGTTAAACCATCGTAACCGATATTTATTTGCAGATCTACAAAAACACTGTGTGCGCGTGCACACGTGCGTGTGTGTGTACGCGCACACGAGTGCGCGGTTATGGCAGGAAGATGTAATATATTTCATAAAACCAGTCGGGGGAATTCGACTAGATTGAAGCTGCGCAGTAAAATACATAAATATTTTGCTTTATAGACATTAAACATAATACATTAGGATATCAAAAGCAAGTGACACACAGACACGCACACACACACACACACGCATGCACACAATCGCAAGGAAATCGTGGGGGGGGGCGGGGGAGGTGGCAGCATAAATGAGGGTGGTGATGGTGGCGGCGGCGTCGTTGAGATAACCATTTAAAATTACATACATAAATGAATACAGCAATGTAGTAAAGCTAAAAGGTAAGTTATCAAGTCTATCAGATTAAGCAAAGGGTTTAATGAGAGAGTGGGAGGGAAGGAGGGAGGGGGAAGAAGAGGAGGAGGAGGAAGAGGAGGGGGAGGAGATAGAATGGTAGAAGGAAACAAGCGATTACATTACTGGCGAGGCGGCAATGGCCTTTCGCAATAGTTCTGCTTGTAATATCAGATTGAATCCCCATGCATGCGACCGTAACGAAAGAAGGCGGCAAGCAGCCAATCGGCGAAGAAAAGAAATACTCACTGTGTCCATGGCATTTATCGTGGTTTCATCCATTGATGCCGCTTGACAACCATCATCCGTGGAGCCGGCATCACACATGCCAGCAAAGGCAGCGACGCTCCTGGAAATATTTAGAAAGGAAAGAACAGCATTGGAAAGCAGTTTAGAGAGTACTCGATCGATTTGGAAACCTCAAGGGCAAACAGAGGCCTGCCGCCATGTTGAGGGAGAGAGAGAGAGCAAGATGGAGATGGAGAGAGAGAGAGAGAAAGAGAGATGGAGAGAGAGAGATGGAGAAGGAGAGAGAGAGAGCAAGATGGAGAGAGAGAGAGAGATGGAGAAGGAGAGAGAGAGAGAGCAAGATGGAGAGAGAGAGAGAGAGAGAGCAAGATGGAGATAGAGAGAGAGAGAGAGAAAGAGAGATGGAGAGAGAGAGATGAAGAGAGAGAGATGAAGAGAGAGAGAGAGATGGAGAGAGAGAGAGATGGAGAAGGAGAGAGAGAGAGATAGAGAAGGAGATGGAGAGAGAGGGAGAGCAAGATGGAGATGGAGAGAGAGAGAGATGGAGAGAGAACACCTATTTGTAGATGTAATCTGTCTTACTCTATAAAGACAAGATGAAGAATAGAATAGAGCAATTGAAATATAAGTATATACATTTAGAGTGTGCGCATGTATATGAACATGTATATATATATATATATGTATGTGTGTGTGTGTGTGTGAAGGTGCATGGTTTAGTGCAGTGGTCGCCAACCCGAGGTCCGCAAAGGTAGTACTGGGGGTTCGTGAACTAAATTCAAAATTCAGTTGACTTGTTGCCATGGAACCCCAAGATAAAATACCTGCTAATTAGATTAGCATACACTAAAGTAGTAATAGTGGTAGTGGTGGTGGTGGTGGTGGCAGTAGCAGTAGTAGTAGGGAAATAACTTTAAGTCTAATTCCTTAAGCATTCAGATTATTCTGTCAAACATAAAATTCATTTATATTGTTTTGAATTAATCATGCATTATTTTGTAGCTTTAAGATTTTGATGATGGGATTGTCTTATTTCTAGAACAACATTGTAGGGTAGGTGTGAGAAGCTGGATCTGTCCACTTTGAACATAAAATGGGTAGGATATTTGAGCCTGATATGACCAGCTGAAATGCTGAAGGGTAAGAGTTTGTGGCCAATTAATGTTGCTCTAAAAGTAAGAGTGACAGAGATAAAGAGTCTGTGTGTGAGAGAGAGAGAGAGAGAGGGGGTAGAGAAAGTGACAGAAAGAGAGAGAGAGAGAGAGAGAGAGAGAGAGAGCAAGAGGGAGAACATAAAGAGAGACACACGGACAGAAGAGTAGCTGTAGTGGAACAATGACATTCCATCAAAGCTGGACAGGTTTTAGATATATAGCTGAACAAGTATTAGTTAATCATTGAGCAGTGTGTGCGACAATAGCTCTACCACAGCATTGTAACAATACATGGGAGGTACATTATTATTTATAACAGGACCATCAGAACAGATTGACCATTAGCAAATAAAGAGTGTGACTCCTCCTTTGTCAGATCATCATGTAAGAAGAATTGGAGAAGAATGCATTCCTTGGTAGAGACAAGAATATGTTAGGTTCGTTTTGAACAATACTGCAACAAGACTGAAAGAAGCAACTTGTTCCATGATTACAGCAGCAAACAGGTGACAACTGGGGAAAGATTAAGCTCATATAAAAACAAAAACTCAGGCATTTTTGTTGTTGTTGCTGATTACAAGGGAAAGCCATATTGAAAATAATAAGCTGGCAAATACTGCTGTGACTGTGCAGATTAAGTAAATACAGGTGACACAGTCAATAATTGAAACATCAAATGTTTACGGATTACTTTGAGTCCTGAGTCAACACTTTCTCTTGGAGGCACTCAATAATCCCCCTGTAAGCCCGTTAGTTGAAATGTCTCTTTTGTTTTCAAACAAGGAGCTGTAATAAGCATACAGCCCCACATGGTACCAGATTATGGCTAGGTTCCTAAATCAAAGATGGGAAAGAAGTGGAGTATGATTAGCTAGATTGAAAATCTGTGCCCAACAGTTGTGACACGAATAAAAGCTGTTGTTGAAATGACAGAGTTGGGTTTCTTAAAACTGGTTCAATCCCTGGTCTGATACTGACAGCTATGATGACAAGGGTTCCAGTTGATTTAATCACTGGAACAGCCAGCTAATGAAATCAACATACAAGTGGCTGAGCACTCCACAGACACGTGTACCCTTAACCCTTTCGTTACTGTATATATTTTGAGATGCTCTGTGTTTCTTTCAATTCATTTTAAATATAACAAAGAATTTAGTAAAATAACTTAGTTATTGTTAAGCTGGTGTCAGGAACATAAATTGTGACTAAGGTTTGGTGGAAGATTTTAATTCAGAACTTTTGGAAACAAGACATTTGTACTACTGAGCCAGAAGCAGTTTCAGTCGTGTTGGTAATGAAAGGGTTAATGTAGTTCTCAAGGAGATTCAGCGTGACACAGAATCTGACAAGGTCGACCCTGTGAACTACAGGTACAAATTACTTTTGCTAGTTGAGTGGACTGGAGCAATGTGAAATGAAGTGGCCTGCCCAAGGACACAATGCATTGCTGGGACCCTACAACCATGAATCAAATATCCAAACCACTATGCCATGCACTTTCACAAAAACCTGGCACCTCATTGATTACGACACTGAGTGATCCAGTTGATCCTATCAAGGGAACCCGTTTGTGAAATTAACATGCAAGTGGCTGAGTACTCCACAGACAAGCATACCCTGAATGTAGTTCTCAGGGAGATTCAGCATGACACAGAATGTAACGAGGCTGGCCCTCTTTGAATTAGAAGTACTACTGATTTTTGCTAGACGAGTGGACTGAAATAAAGTGTCTTGCTCAAGGACACAACACACCATCTGGGAATTGAACTTACAACCTCGCAGCCATGAGCAAAATGCTCAAACCACTAAGCCATGCGAGCTTCACTACTGCAATTGATATTACTTTCATGAAAACCTCATCCAAACACAATTTGGACATGTAATTAGGGACTCGTTATTAACATAATTTCCTATTTTCCTAACAACAACAGTTAAATATCTCTGAAGAATGGTACACAAAGTTTGTTGTGTGTACTTGAGTAAATTCCTCTGCAAGAATTAATTTGGATCATTGGAACTGTTTGTTGGCCAATTTAATGTCAAATAAACAGATGTTAACAAAAGAATAAACAAGATCTATGTGAGGTGGGTAAGTGTCTCTTTTTTATATTTTGCTTTCTTTTTTTCCTAAATAACAATTTGTGCACGCTCTAATTACAGACAGTTAACAATATAAACTATACAACATTGCTGTGTGGTAGATTAATCAGATTTGGTTGGAATAACCGAAAGATAAGCAATCTATAGGCAACATTATAAAGCAAATGAAGTGTTTTGTGAAAAGATAGATAGGAGTGGAGCAAACAAAGAGAAGAAAAGGCCAAATAGCTGGGGACTGATAGAGTAGAATATTAAACATGATTAGAGGAACAATGGCTGTGAAATAAATGACTGATTGCTGATTAGATGATGATGATGATGATGACAGGCCTGTAGTTTACTATGTAGCCATTGCTTATTGGGGGACAAGAGGCATCCCCAGAGCAAGGCACATAACTCTGCTACACATTGGCACACTAACAATAAAGCTACACTTGTTTCACAGAAGCAAATAGAACAGCCAGCTAAAAAAAAACAATTACTTCAAATATGTAAAAAAAAAAAAAAATAAAATAAAAAAAATTAAAATTAAAAACTAAAAATAAACGCCCTGCCCCATGGGAAATTGAATGCATAAACAGGTAAACCATCAACAAAAGACTGCATCCATTTGGTACCTCCTAATTTCTATCCTTCCTCTTTTTCTGTTTTGCGCTCACAGACACTGAGAGTCTATAACAAGTCACAGAGATTACCTCATTGCAACAATAAGGTACCCAGGCTATCAGCGCCAGGTATTGATACCCAGCTGATATAGGGCCATTGCCGTGCTCCAACTAAACCACTTGACCATTATGACACCAACATGCCTGGGATTGCTTTTGTTCTGTGTTCCCTTTCGTTACCAGATTTCTGTTGAAATACATTGCTTTTATTTCAACTAATTTTGAAAATATGAAGAATTTAATAAAATAATTTTTGTCACTATTAAGCTGATGTTTAAAACATAAAATAACATAACATTTTGATGGAATGTTTCAGTTTGGATCACTTTAACCCTTTTGTTACCATATTTCTGTTGAAATGCACTAAATCTGTTTCAACTAATTTTGAAAATATGAAGAATTTGGTAAAGTAATTTTTGTCTTCATTAACCCTTTCATTACCAACCCGGCTCTGGCTCTGTAGTACAAATGTCTTGTTTTCATATGTTTTGAATTAAAATGGCTTTAAGGGTGTCGTAAAGGGCTTGGTTGGAGGCTCAACCTTCCAAGTTCTTTTACAGGGTGAAGGGCCATTGCAATGAGTGTGTGAATCTAAAAGGGGAATATGTTGAACAAAATCATAATTAACTGATCCTCATCCTGTAGTTTCTTTTACCCAAAGCCAGGATCTTTTCAGCTCTTCCTTATATATAACACACACTGCAGAAACAAAGTGGGTTAGCCTGTAAATTAACTCTGTCAACCTGTTTTTAATTACATTTATCGTGAAAACCTTACCAAAAAAAAGACCTTGTTGGTGCCTTGTGAAAAGCATTCAACCCATTCTAGGAAGGGACTGGCATCAGAAAGGGCATCCAACTGTAAAAATTACGTCAAACAGGACCTTGCTAGTGCCACATGAAAAGCACACAGTTCACTCTGTAAAGTGGTAGGTGTTAAGGAAGGGTATTGAACCATGAAAATCAAGCAGTAAAACAGATATTGGGGCTTTGTACAGTCCCTGCTTTGTTAGCTCCAACCAAACTGTCCAACCCATGCCAGCATGGAAATCAGACATATGATGAGGATGATAATTTAGTGGAGGTGAGCAGAAATAAATGTACTGATCTTTCCCCGCCAACTTCCAACATATATTCCAAATTTTGGGGATCTCCAGCCCTATCAATCACCCCCAACCTCCAGCCCCATGGGTGTTTCTAAAGAATCTGCAAAGGTGGGGGAAATTTCAAGTGCCTTACCTGGCTGCACTGAGGTACATCATAAGTTCTCCATCAATAACACACAGTGGCCGCCAACGTAGCTCTTCCATGTGTTCGCTTTTCTCTGGCATGTCTGACGGAGACACATCACGTTTATATTCAGGAAGCCGAGCCTACAAAACAAACAACAAAACAAACTCTGTCACTAAACATATTAAATACACATTATAATAATAATAATAATAATAATAATAATATAATAACAATAATAATAATAACAATAATAATAATAATAATAATAATAATATATTCACTGGGTAATCTGCAAAAACCTGGATTTGCCCCATGAAAAAAACTGGTGGGAAAACAAACCACATCTCACTCCTCTGGAACTTCCCCATTCAAACTGACAGAAAGATAGATGCAAATAGGCCAGACATCATATTGAAAGACTTCAGACAAAGAACATGCCTCCTCGTTGATATGACTGTCCCAATCGATATAAACGTATCTGTCAAGACCTACAAAAAACTGAGCAAATATAAAGATCTTGAAATAGAAATCAGCAAAATGTGGAACCTGAAGACTAAAACAATACCTGTTGTCATAGGTACCCTGGGAATGATAGCAAAAGGGGCTGATAGCTACCTAACTCAGATACCAGGAAACCCCAAAATGGAGCCAACTTGTACAAATATAAAGCAAAAGTCAAACATATAATAATAATAATAATAATAATAATAATAATAATAATAATAATAATAAAGCGATTGTTAAACAATTCAGTGATGACATCAGAATGCAATTTGGCCTCGATAAATGTGCAAAAGCTACCTCTATCAAAGGAAAAATGACAGAAACATCTAACATTAACCAGCAACATGTCATAAAAGAGTTAGACCCAGCGGAGAGCTACAAGTACCTAGGGGTAATTGAAGGGGACGGAATAAAGCATTCAGTGATGAAGGAAAGGATCAGGAGAGAATGTTATCGCAGAGTAAGAGCAATACTCAAGACAGAGCTGAATGCGAGAAACAGGATCGAAGCGATCAATGCTCTAGCCATACCAGTCGTAGCTTAGAGTTTCAATATCGTTAACTGGTCAATTACTGAAATATGTAATCTTGACAGAAAAATACGAAAACTGTTGACAATGCATAGAATGCACCACCCTAAGGCAGATATAGAACGACTTTATCTGCCAAGAAAAGAGGGAGGCCGTGGACTTTTACAACTGGCAATAACAATGAAGATTGTTACAATTGACCTAGACACCTACCTGAAAAACTCTGAGGACTGGATGTTAAAACTTGTCTCAAAACATGAAAACAAGAAAGCATCATACTCAGTAGCAAAACAGGCAAAGGACTATCTAAGTGAATTCCGAATACAAAAAGTTTCGGAATTAAACATACAAGAAACAAGCACAGAAAAAGCTAAACGCATGAAAACCCGTGCTAAAACTGCTGCCTTAGATATTCTGAATGATAAATGGCAAGAAAAACTTCTCAATGGCAAATACCCAAAGAGAGTAAATAATGCAGATGTTGACAAAGCACTGACCCATCAATGGCTAATGGCCTCTGGCTTAAAATCTGAAACAGAAGGGTTTATCATAGCAGCTCAAGATCAATGCCTACCTACAAGGAACTACCAGGCCAACATATTAAAGAACGGCAGTAGCCCAACATGTCATGTATGTCAACAACAAAATGAAACCATTGATCATGTTGTCTCCAAGTGCAGTCTTCTAGCGCCTACAGAGTATCTCAACAGGCATGATGGAGCTGCACAATATATTCACTGGGTAATTTGCAGAAGCCTGGACTTGCCCCATGAAAAAAAAACTGGTGGGAACACAAACCACCTCCAGTGCTTGAAAATGACCACATCTCACTCCTCTGGAACTTCACCATTCAAACTGACAGAAAGATAGATGCAAATAGGCCAGACAGCATATTGAAAGACTTCAAACAAAGAACATGCCTCCTCATTGATATGACTGTCCCAATCGATATAAACGTATCTGTCAAGACCTACCAAAAATATAAAGATCTTGAAATAGAAATCACCAAAATGTGGAACCTGAAGACTAAAACTATACCTGTTGTCATAAGTGCCCTGGGAATGACAGCAAAAGGGGCTGATTGCTACCTAACTCAGATACCAGGAAACCCAAAATTTGCAGCAATTCAAAAGATAGTGCTCATGGGAACTGCTCATATCCTACGCAAAATACTTTCTATGTAATCTCAAGTTTTAAAACAAACATAATTTTTTGTTTGTTTTTTTTAGATATTCACTAGTACAACACTAAATACAAAACCAAATATATGGCGCACTAGGCATAACACCAACGTGAACTTCCAACTTGTAGTCTCTTGAGGTCTCTGGGTGAGACTTGGAGCCAACTTGTACAAATATAAAGCAAAAGTCAAACACAGAATAATAATAATAATAATAATAATAATAATAATAATAATAATGTCTTGGTATAAAAGATGGGCTACAGCAAATATTCTGCTCAATACCACAGATTTGCTTCTCAGTTGTTTGACCTTAACCAGTTGAGCATGTCCCTTAGTGGCTGACGATATGTGCATCTCTGATCACAAGCAAAAGTAGTGGGGGAGCATCATAGCCATGTGTTGAGAGGGATTCTTTGGGGTTTGAATAGTTCACCTCTGGAAACATGGGTGTTTCGTTCAACGTCCTTAAACAACCCTTATTCAGGGACCTTTTGAGCGGGATGGGTTACTTGCCCAGAAGAAAATTCTAACTGGGCCCCACTTGCAAGGTCGTGCTGTTTATCTTGATATGAGATCACCATGTCGCGCACATATGGTTGTGATGCATGTGCCTGGTGTACCTTTATCAGATGGGTAGTCATGATGGGTATATTGGGCTTCGTATATTTTACCCCTGTGTCACTTTGATGGCATGCACTGCTCTCTCACACAATAATAATAATAATAATAATAATAATAATAATAATAAAAGGCAGCAAGCTGTCAGAATCATTAGCATGCAGGAGGAAATGCTTAGAAGCATTTCACCGGTTACTACATTCTGAGTTCAAATTCTGCCGAGGTTGACTTTGCCTTTCATCCTTTTGGGGTGGATAAATTAAGTACCAGTGGAACACTGGGAGGAGATGTAATCAACTTAACTCCTCCCCCAAAATTTCAGGCCTTGTACATTTAGTAGAAAGGATTATTATTATCATTATATTGAGGCTGTGAACTGGCAGAATCGTTGGCATGCTGGGCAAAACGCTCAACAGCATTTTGTCTGTCTTTATATTCCCAGTTCAAATTCCACCTAAGTCAACTTTGCCTTTCATCCTTTCAGGGTCAGTAAAATAAGTATAATCAATAAAACATGTAAACCCCTACTAAAAATGTCAAGTTCCTCTTTCTCTCATTTGTCCATTTACTCATATGCTCTTTTACTTGTTTCAGTCCTTTGACTGCGGCCATGCTGGAGCACCGCCTTTAGTCGAGCAAATCGACCCCGGGACTTATTCTTTGTAAGACCAGTACTTATTCTATCGGTGTCTTTTGCCGAACCGCTAAGTGGCGGGGACGTAAACACACCAGCATCAGTTGTCAAGCAATGCTAAGGGGACAAACGCAGACACACAAACACGCACACACACATACATATATATATATATATATACATATATACAACAGGCTTCTTTCAGTTTCCGTCTACCAAATCCATTCACAAGGCATTGGTCGGCCCGGGGCTATAGCAGAAGACACTTGCCCAAGATGCCACGCAGTGGGACTGAACCCGGAACTATGTGGCTGGTAAGCAAGCTACTTACCACACAGCCACTCCTGCGCCTATATTCTTTAGTCTTTTACTTGTTTCAATCATTTGATGGCAGCCATGCTGGAGCACCGGCATTAGTCGAACAAATCGATTTATTGTAAGATGACTTAACTGGTTGAAACTTTAAAGTCACCGACAATAATATTCTCGTTTAAGAAGAATAAAAGTCCAGAGTAACCCATCAGGCTAATCTAAAATTGTTTTTTATAATAACATACAAACAAACAGTGGCTGTGTGGCAAGTAGCTTGCTTACCAACCACATGGTTGTGGGTTCAGTTTCACTGCATGGCACCTTGGGCAGGTGTCTTGTACAACAGCTTTGGGCCGACCAAAGCCTTGTGAATGGATCTGGTAGATGGAAACTGAAAGAAGCCCATCGTATGTATGTATAATGTGTGTATACACACACACACATACATATATGTTTGTGTGTCTGTATGTGTCTCCCCACCATTGCTCAACAACTGATGGTATATTTATGTCCCCATAAACTAGTGGTTCAGCAAAAGAGACTGATAGAATAAGCACTAGGCTTACAAAGAACAGGTCCTGGGGCAATTTGTTCAACTAAAGGCAGTGCCCCAGCATGGCCACAGTCAAATGACTGAAACAAATAAAAGAATATATATATATATATATATATATATATATATACACACACACAAGTAATAAGAGAGAGACCACATGTGGTCACTCTAACGCTAGAAATAGATCCGCAAAGGGAATCCACCACTAAAGAATTGTTCTCAAGAATTAATTCAACACGTCAAGAATTCAATTTTTTCACCCTTATTGTGATTTTAATTATATATATATATATATATATATACATATTGGTAAAAACGGTAAAATAACAAAAGAAAGAAAGAGACCTCAATATTAGGTAAATAGAGGACATTTATCTGTAAAATAATATGTGACAATTACTCAATAGCCAAGATAAAACTCGGATTTTTTCATGGCATTTTTTCAGATGGCCAGATAACCGAAGTGATGGTGTTGTGGATTCCCACTTCGGCAACCGATACTCAGAGTTTTATCTTGGCTACTGAATAATTGTCACATATTATTTTACAGATATATATATATATATATATATATATAAATA
>NC_043022.1:4191418-4211418 GCF_006345805.1 Octopus sinensis
GTGGAATTCAGATGGAGTCAGCAGAGCTGGGCATTAAGGGTCTGCGATTTGTTTAGGATTAATCAAAGACCAACAACTGTTGTTCGGTTCTAGAAAATGGTTCAAACTCTCTTCTACAAAGTCATTTCATCTAAAAAAAAAACAATTTTTTTCTTTTTCTTCTGTTTTTAACAAAAACATCATCATCATCATTTAACGCCCACTTTCCATGCTGGCATGGGTTGGACAGTTTGACTGAGGATTGGCAAGCCAGTAGGCTCCACCAGGCTAGTCTGATCTGGCAAGGTTTCTACAGCTGGATGCCCTTCCTAACGCCAACCGCTCCGAGAGTGTAGTAGGTGCTTTTTAAGTGTCACTGGCACAGGTGCCAGTCAGGTGGTACTGGCATTGACCATGCTCATATATATGTTGCTTTTTAAATGCCACCAGCATGGGAGCCAATCTGGTGGAACTGGCATCAACCACGCTCAAATGGTGCTTTTTATGTGCCACTAGCATGGGTGCCAGTCAGGCGGCACTGGCATCGGCCATGATAATGATTTTACTTGGCTCAACAGGTCTTCTCAAGCGCAGTTTATTGCCCAATGATTGAACGGTACTCGTAAATGGGTCGATTATACAGCACTAGCATAGACAATGGCTAAGGTTTCACTTGGCTTGCCGGGACTTCAGAAGCACAGCATATCTCTCCAAAGGTCTTGGTCGCTCCGTGAGGCCCAACATTTGAAGGTTGTGCTTCACCACCTCATACTAAATCTTTCTGGGTCTACCTCTTCCACAGGTTCCCTTCACTGTTAGAGTGTGACACTTTTTCACACAGCCGTCCTCGTCCATATGCAACACATGACCATACCAGCGCAATCGTCTCTCTTGCACACCACATCTGATGCCTCTAATGTCTGACTTTTCTTTCCGAGCGCTTACACACTGACATTACACATCCAGCAGAGCATACTGGCTTCATTTCTTGCAAGCTTGTTGTATATAAAGCTATCATGGAATATAGCAAATCTTTTATCTTTTGGTTCATTCATTACATTGTGGCCTTCTTGGAGCAGTTTGCTTCTTCAAGTTGGGTACTTATTGGTCTACATTACTGAACTGCTAAGTTATGGGGACATAAATAAACCAATGCCAGTTGTCAAGTGGCAATGGGAGTGATAAACACAAAAAAAGACACTGTGTGTGTGTGTGTGGGGGATCCATAGCCTGTTTTAAGATGGTTTCTACAGTTGGATGGCCTTCCTAATGCCAACTGTTTTATGCATTGTACTAAATGGGTGACCCTGCAACAGGCTAGCAGCCTGAGCAAGGGGAGTGTAGGCCTGCTTGCCTAGCCATTGGTGTGGCAAAAGAATGCTGAAATGCATTGTGGCCAGCAATGTCTAACAACACCCAATAGCCTGGTCGATCACACACACACATGTATCATGCATATATATATATATACACACACACATGAAATGGCATAAAAAAGATGGTCTCACCTGGTGGCTCGTGCCAACCCGAATTTCTCCCTGCGTTGTCGCCAGCCTTTTGCTTTCAGGATTATAGCCCAAGATATAAAAGAAGGAATCCTGGACAGGTTTAAATTCTCGGGCAGACACAATATCTTTGAAATGTTGAACCTTACATCTGCCTCTGAAATAAAGAAGAAAAAGAAAAAGAAAAGAAAACGTGATAATTCAATTAATAAATCAAGTTAGGTTGTGGCAATGACAAGAAAAATTTGCAAATCAAAACCAATTCAGAATTTCTAATTTAAGTGTTTAGTATTTAGCTTTTTCATTCAACCCTTCAGTATGTCAACCAGAGGAGGCGCAATGGCCCAGTGGTTAGGGCAGCGGACTCGCGGTCGAAGGATCGTGGTTTCAATTCCCAGAGCGGGCATTGTGAGTGTTTATTGAGCGAAAACACCTAAAGCTCCACGAGGCCCCGGCAGGGGATGGTGGTGATCCCTGCTGTACTCTTTCACCACAACTTTCTCTCACTCTTCCTGTTTCTGTTGTACCTGTATTTCAAGGGGCCGGCCTTGTCACTCTCTGTGTCACGCTGAATATCCCCGAGAACTACGTTAAGGGTACACGTGTCTGTGGAGTGCTCAGCCACTTACACGTTAATTTCACGAGCAGGCTGTTCCGTTGATTCGGATCAACCGGAACCCTCATCGTTGTAACCGACGTAGTGCTTCCACATGTCAACCAGACATACGTGGACCAAATATTCCTCCTGTTTTATATTCAAACTGGCCAGATCCAGCCTCTCACACTTACCCAACAATGTCATTCTAAAAATAAACAATCCCATCATTGAAATTTCATGAGATAATGAGATGATGCATGATTAATTGAAAACAACGTGGATAAATAAGCATTCTATTTGATTGAGTAACCTAAATGCTAAAGGGTTGAATCAACCAAATCAGGCCCAAATATTCTACTGGTTTTTATGCTCAAACCAGCCAGATCTGGCTTCTCACACCCACTCTACAATGCCATTCTAAAAAGAAACAATCATATCATTGAAATCTCAAAGCTATAAGATAATCCAGGATTTAAAACAATGTGAATAAGTAAGGTTTAGACTGCTAAAAGATTGAATCAGCCGTATCCAGCCCAAGTATTCTACCTGTTTTATGACCACACTGGCCATGTTTGGTCTCTCACACCTATCATACAATGTCATTATAAACATAGACGAATTGAAATCTTACAGCTATGAGATAACTGCACGAAATAACTGTAGCTATACTCTCTCTCTCTCTTTTACTCTTTTACTTGTTTCAGTCATCTGACTGCGGCCATGATGGAGCACCGCCTTTAGTCGAGCAAATCGACCCCGGGACTTATTCTTTGTAAGCCCAGTACTTATTCAATCGGGCTCTTTTGCCGAACCGCTAAGTGACGGGGACGTAAACACACCAGCATTGGTTGTCAAACAATGCTAGGGGGACACACACATACACACACACACTTATATATATATACATATATATGACAGGCTTCTTTCAGTTTCCGTCTACCAAATCCACTCACGAGGCATTGGTCGGCCCGGGGCTATAGCAGAAGACACTTGCCCAAGATGCCACGCAGTGGGACTGAACCTAACCATGTGGTTGGTTAGCAAGCTACTTACCACACAGCCACCCCTGCGCTATGAGATAACTGAAAACAATATGAATAAATAAGCATTACATTTGACGGGGTAAAGGCCTGTGCAGGGTGCTTGCGACACAATGGGTTCAACTTAATGCAAGTGGTGATATAAAGCCAGGTGATGGATTACACCCGTTACCCAAGTGCAGGCTTCCTCACAGTTTCCACGTAATCAGTTTTTGCTCAGAAAGTATTGGTCAACCACAGTCTATGTATATCTGCCCGAAGACACCTAAGTCAATCTTCTTATAACAACTTCCACCTTCACGAGCTTCATTGGAGTCAGCAACTCGTGAGTCACCAAGGTGGCGGTTCTCTGAGTTTTGCACCTTCTCTCAAGAGTTTTTTTCCCCCATTGGCTAGTTACTGGCTTTTAGGTTGATCAGGGTCTAATCTTTGCTTATATAAATGCAGGCATGGCTCTGTGCTAAACTGTTCGCTTTCCAACCACATGCTTCCTGGTTCAGTCCCACTTCATGCCACCCCTACTCTAGCCTCGGGTTGACCAAAGCCTTGTGAGTGTGGATTTGGTAGACAGAAACTGTAAGAAACCTGTTGTGTGTATGTGTGTGTGTGTGTATATATATATATATATATATATATGTATGTATGTATGTATATAAATATATATGTGTGTGTGTGTGAAATGGGGGTTCAGCAGAAGAGACTGATAGAATAGGTACAAGGCTTTTACAAAAAAAGTACTGGGAGTTAAATAGCTTATGAACACCTTCCAAGCTGCAATTGTTATATATATATATATACATATATACACACACACACACCATTTTGATTTTGAATTTGTTAAAAAAAGCAAATGAAAGCACAAATAAATAAAGGATTATCCAAAATTCTGACTGCCTCCCTTTTCTCAACACACACACACACACACACAACACACATTAGTTATGTTGGTTTTAATATACCCCACAGAATGGACATTGAACAAAATCTACTTAAAAATAATTCTGCAGTAAGTAAAAGATAAAATGATCTCAATGACTGACATTTCAATCACTTCGGAAAGTAAGAGAAACAACTGTGGACATGTTTCAGTCTTCTTAGATCTCCTCAGCGAAGCGTAAACTCTATGCAATTTAATGAAGAAGTAATGACTCACTAATTTCATGCAAAATATGGTACATGACAACGTACAGAAAACCAGCACTACTTGAAATAAATTATTGAAGTTATGATATTTTAATTTGTACCACAGTGGTTTATGATTTAAAAAAAATTTTTTTTGAAATTGTCATCATCATTTAATGTCCATTTTCCATGCTGGCATGGGTTGGACAGTTTGACAAGAACTGGGAAACTGGAGAGCTGCACCAGATTCTAGTTGACTGGTTTTGGCAAGGTTTCTGTGGCTGGATGGCCTTCGTGATGTCCACCACGTTACAGGGCACTACATGCTTTATATATGGCACCCACACAGAGACCTTTTAATGTGTCACAAACATGAGTGCTTTTACATGATGACACCTGCATGAGTGCTTTTAATGTGGCACTGACACAAGTGCTTTACATGTGGCACCAGAATGGGTGGTTTCAATGCGACACCAGGTATTTCCTTCTGAGAAACATATTACACAGGAATTCTCTTTTTCTCTCTCAGAAATAATCTCCAATTTTCTTCCAAACTACATTACCTTTGGCACAAAACACATTTCCAAGAATTGTTTCCTGACCTTAAGAATCTTTCGTCTTATTATGAAGTAATAAAACAACATAATCAGGTATGTAGGTACATGTGTAGTCCTTAAACTAGGCATCAGGAATGGGGTACCAACTAGAGAGGGTACAAATCCCTAAACACTCCCTCCATCAGTTATAATGAGGGTTCCAGTTGATCCGATCAACAGAATAACCTCCTTGTGAAATTAATGTACAAATGACTGAGTACTCCACAGAAATTTGTACCCTTAATGTAGTTCTCAGAGAGATTCAATATGACACAATGTGAACAAACTGACCCCAATGTTTATTATTGTCGTTCTTTTTTTTCTTTTGCTAACCTTGGTACTTATTCTATCCATATACTAAGTTACAGGGATGTAAACACACCAACACTGGTTAAGCATGAGGAGACACACACACATTCATACTGACAAGGTTTTGGTTGGCTCAAGGCCATAGTAGAAGACATTTGCCCAAGGTGCCATACAGTGGGACTGAACTCAGAACCCTGTAGTTCAGAAGCAAGCTTCTTACTACACAGCCATGCTTGTGCCTATATAATGATTTTTTCTTCTTCTTTCAAAATGCAGTTTAATTAGAGAGAAATGCATTTTTAAAACTTGTATTCGAAATAAAACAAGATTTCCATTACCAAAGATGAAACAAAAGTAATTTGGTTTCAAATTTTGGCACAAGGCCAGCAATTTCGGGGGAGGGGGATAGGTGATTATATTGACTCCCAGTGCTCAACAGGTATTCACTTCAGGAGTGGCTTCCGTGCAGGTGGCACGTAAAATGCACCAATCCGACTGTGGCCATTTGCCAGCCTCGCCTGGCACCAGTGCAGGTGGCATGTAAAAAGCACCCACTACACTCACGGAGTGGTTGGCGTTAGGAAGGGCATCCAGCTGTAGAAACATTGCCAGATAAGACCGGAGCCTGGGGCAGCCTTCTGGCTTCCCAGATTCCTGGTCGAACCGTCCAAACCATGCTAGCATGGAGAACGGACGTTAAACGATGATGATGATGATGAGGAGGAGGAGGAGGAGGATGAAAGGCAAAGTCGACTACGGCAGAAATTTCAACTCAGAACACCAAGATGGATAAGATGCTGCTCAGCAACTTCATCTGGCGTACTAACTCAGCGGTGGTGCCCCAGCATGGCTGCGGCCTTCGGGCTAAAACACTTTTAAGGATTTAAGGATTTAACTACTCCACCACATTGAAACAACACAAATATTGAAAAGCCTAATGTGTAGATATTTTTGTAGATGCAATCAGCTTGTTCTTTATTCGACAAGTGTCTTTCAATTGCTTTAGTTTGGCCGGAAGAGGGCTAGCGGTGAAGGAACCAGGGCTGTGGAGTCGAAACGGAAAACTTTGATGGTGACTCCTCTTTATGACCATACCAGCACAGTCGCCTCTCATGTACACCACATCTGATTGTGGTCTACGCATCTCGTAAAGCATATGCATACGCTTATACTCTGAGTAGGCCTCTATGTTATAACTCGCTTATATTAAGGAATAAAGATACTGGGAGTTGGTATAGCTTTACCAACTCAGACTCCAGCTAGCCCTTAACTGTTTCTGACTCTGGCCCCACAGCCCTGGATGAATGAAACCTTGGGAAACATAACACAAAACAAGTACAGTGACTGTGTGTACCAGTAATATACAAAAATAGAGCCATCTTGTTCTTGGCCAGACCTGTCTGGTTTGAACATAAAAAAAGGTAGAATAGTATGGCCAGAAATTCTGGTGGTTTAAATGCTGAAGAGTTAAAACACTCAAGAGATGCAGTCTGATAATACTTCCATGAAGGATGGCAGGAAGAAGTGGTAAAAGACACACAGTAACGTACAAAGATAGAGACATCTTGTTCTTGACAATGGGAAAAGTTGCTAAAAATATAAAGCTTACCAAATATACTTGTTGTATGTCTGTATCTTGGGAGGGTCATTTTACCAATGGGGAAACAGCTGCACATTGGTTCTGTTTTATTTCCTTTTATTACTTTATTTAATTACCTAGTTGACTAATTAATTGATTGCCTTATCAATAACTTGATCAAATGTTGCCAACCATGACCTCCTCAGTGACTAGTTATGTCATATTTTGGCAAAAAAAAAAGAAAAAGAAAAAAGATTCTTGCAAGCAGAGTGACATCTGTTCCAACACAATTTCACATGATCATGCTCTACATACATACAAAAAGTGTGTGTGTGTGTGTGTGTGTGTGTTTATATGCATATAGAGACAGTTTTGTGTATGTATTAATATTAAGAAGTGTAGGAAAGTCAGAAGATAAGAGTGAAGGCTGCCTACCTTAATGTTGCTACCTGGTAGGTGTCACATACATCAGAGATGAATAATTCCCGGGAACTGATCAAAGGATCCTTTATAGCAAGGTCAATGCCAGATTCTGAAAAAAAGAACACAACAGGGAACACATTTAATAAGGATGATAATGATAATAATAATAATGATAATAATACAATGGCGGTGCCCCAGCATGGCCACAGCTCATGAGCTGAAACTGGAAAAATCAAAAATCAAGAGTACTCAGAGAGTACAAAAAAATGCCAAGGCAACATCAATGTCTTCTCAACGATTAGCCAGGGATGATTTTTAAAATGAGAATATCTGAAATAAACTCGACTGCTCTCACAAATGAGAATACTAAAAATGAACCCAAGTGCTCTCAAAAATTAAATAAAAAAACAGGAAAAATAATACAAAATCCTTGTCCGGTACCGGATCAATCCTAAAATCTAATAAGTTCGTGCCAATCATGAGGCCAAACATCCCTGAAAGTTTCATCCAAATCCATCCAGCAGTTCTTGAAATATCTTTGTCCACAGACAAACAAGCAAACATGACTGAAAAAACTACCTCCACTTTCACTAAGGTGGGGGTAATAATATTAATAATAATATGCAATACCAGGCAGTGGCTCTCATGGCTTCTCATCTTAACTGATTGGAAGTTTTATCATGTACATGTTTTGTCTTGGTATAAAAGATGGGGTACAGCAAATATTCTGCTCAATACCACAGATTTGCTTGTCAGTTGTTTGACCTTAACCAGTTGAGCATGTCCTTTTGGTGGCTGATGATATGTGCATCTCTGATCAAGAGCAGAAGTAGCAGGGGAGCATCATAGCCATGTGTTGAGAGGGATTCTTTGGGGTTTGGATATTTCACCACTGGAAACACGAGTGTTTCATTCAACATCCTTAAACAACCCTTATTCAGAGACCTTTTGAGTGGAATGGGCTACTCGACCTGAAGAAAATTCCTACTGGGCCCCACCTGCAAGATCATATGCTGTTTATCTTGATATGAGGTTACCATGTTGTGCACATATGGTTGTGATGCATGTGCCTGGTGTATCCTTATCAAGCGTGTAGTCATGATAGGTATACCCCAGTGTTACTTTGATGGCATGCACTGCTCTCTCAATAATAATTTCAAATATTTGCCACAAGGGCAGCTTGGGGGAGGTGGAGATGAATTGATTATGTTGACCCCAGTGTTCAACTGGTACTAATTTTATCAACCCCCAAAAGGATGAAAGGCAAAGTCAACCTTGGTGGAATTTTATTTGACCAGTTTCAACATAAAACAGAAAATATTTGAGCTGGATATTATTTTTTTAACCCTTTTAACTTCCAGTGGTGCATAAAAAGCACCATTCAAGCACGGTTAATACCAGTGGTGTTTGACTGGCCACTGTGCCGGTGGCATGTACAAAACACCCATTACACTCTCAGAGTGGTTGGTGTTAGGAAGGGCATCTAGCCGCAGAAACCATGCCAAAACAGACTGGAGTTTGGTGCAACCTCCTGGCTTGCAAGTCCTCGGTCAAACCATCCAACCCATGCCAGCATGGAAAGCGGACATTAAACGATGATGATGATGATGATTACTCCATCAAATGCAATGCTTTTTTTATCCACATTGTTTTGGATTAATCATGCATTATATCGTAGCTTTGATGTGATTGTTTAATTCTGGAATGACATTGGAGGGCAGGTGTGAGAGGCTAAATCTGGCCTGTTTGAACATGAAACAGGTAGGAGTATTTTGGCCAGACATGGCAAATTTAAATGCTAGAGTTAAAACCCTCAAGAGATGCAGTATGTTAACACAGTGACCTTACAAG
Source organism: Octopus sinensis (assembly GCF_006345805.1). Lineage (NCBI taxonomy): Eukaryota > Metazoa > Mollusca > Cephalopoda > Octopoda > Octopodidae > Octopus > Octopus sinensis. The sequence continues at coordinate 4,200,421 of NC_043022.1, forward strand.
AAAGAAGTGCTGAGACACACAGGTCCCATTAAACCATCGAAGACAATGAGGGAGCACTTGCTAGAAATAGAAACCAAGTCTTCATCAAATTACATCCTACTGTTTCGAAAACAGAGGGACACACTGAATAATCCAACCAGCCATCCATCCACCTTCTGAGCTCCCTATTCTTGGGAGGTTGTGGGAGTACTATCCTTAGGTACCTCCTCCATAGGATCCTATCAGAAACAGTCATCATTACTCTCTCATGTCAAATTCTCAAATGTGACCACCACTGAATAATGAAGTCCAGAAACAACAATGGATGATCATGGTCAGTATGACTGAGAGCATAGGTCTGTTCAATCAGGACTGACCAAGGGCTAAATAACAACAGCAACAAGCGGATTAGAGCAATTGATTATTAAGTGTATTTAGTAAAAGTAAGGCCCTGACCAAAGCCACCTTCAGCCAAAGCTAAAACAGATTTGTTAATCTATCGCCTCAGCTGGTCGCAGTTCTTCACAAACATTACAGATCATTAAATTAATCTGCAGTTAATTACAATAAGACTTATTGAACTTGCAGTGTCTGGACTAGAATTACAGCCACTTAATCTCACAAATATGACACCACTTAAATAATGACATTAACAACAATAGAGTCAAAATGGAAATCATTCTTTATATGATCAATATTATTATCATTATCATCATTATTATTATTATTATCATCATTATCATTATCATTAAAGCAGCAAGCTTGGCAGAATTGTTAGCATGCTGGACAAAATGCTCAACTGCATTTCGTCTGTCTTCACATTCTGAGTTCAAATTCCACTGTGGTCGACTTTGCCTTTCACCCTTTCGGGGGTCGATCAATTAAGTACCAGTGAAACACTGGGGTCGATGTAAACAACTTGTCCCCTCCCATGAAATTTCAGGCCTTGCGCCTTCAATAGAAAGAATTATTATATTATTATTATTATTATTATTATCATTATTAAAGTGGTGAGCTGGCAGAATCATTAGCACACTGGATGAAATGCTTAGTGGTATTTCGCCCATCGGTACCTTCTGGGTTCAAATTCCGCCGAGGTTGACTTTGCCTATCATCCATTCAGGGTCGATAAATTAAGTACAGTTGCATACTGGGGTCAATCTAATCGACTGTCCCCCTCCCCCAAAATTTCAGGCCTTGTGCCTAGAGTAAAAAGGATTATCATTATTATCATCATCATTATTATTATTATTATTATTATCATTATCATTATTATTATTATTCATCAAGTTATTAATGTAACAATTTCAGTGACATGAAGAAACAACCTAATTCTTAATAACTGGAAGCAACATTAAAATAAATTTCCATTTCATAAGTCTTAAGAAAAGCGACTTCTTCGGCTTATTGCCAAACAGTGGCCATCAAAGTAGATTTCTTCACAGTAACATCTCAGTTAATAAGCATTTAACAAATTGTTTTCTTCAGCAACAAGAAATTTAGAGAAATAAATAAAATTTAAAGACACTTCTTCTGTCTCCTTTATATATATATTTCCTTAGAAATATATTACCATCTAATATTTATGCTGGCAAGGTGAAAGATGTTAATAATAATAATAATGATAATGATAATAATAATAATAATAATAGTGCCATATATTGAATAATGGAATATCTTAGAGTTGAAGTAATTTATAAGAGGAATTAAATTGGGAGAGAAAAATGGTTGTATGTATGTATATATGCATGTGTATGCGCAACAACATGCATATATATATATATATATATATACATAGACCTAAATAAATGCAATGTGTATACACATGAACATACACATACATATATATATATATATATATATATATATATATACGTAGTTATAGAAACATAAATAAATATACATATACACAAGCATACATATATACTCATACCAATATACATACATACATACATACACATGTATATAGATACCCACACATATATATACATACCCATACTCACTCGCACACAATACATATAGACATACACATAACTACACATTAGATAGACAGACGTATACATAACACATCTACACACATTACCTAGACATATCTACTCACATACACACACACACACACATATATATAGACATGTGAGATGAATATTTTTAATATCGCATATAATGAAAAAACCCAAAAACAAAATTCCTGAGATGGAGCGAGCGAGAGAGAGACAGAGCATCAATCAGACTCCTCCAAGACAACGTAATTGAAAGACATGGATAATTGTGGAACGAAACACAAGTGAATTAAGAGACAAGAAGAAGATCTTGTTGGAGTTGTTCGGAAAATTAGCTTAAGGAGGAATCTCAGGACAGAACGAGACGGAATTGATGACAGTCGACTCACTGGAATGCAAGACTTAAACAACTGCTGCTTTTTAAATAACTTTTAATCAATAGCTAAACCAAAATAATATTCTTCTCTTCTCTGGGGTTTTTTTTTTTTGGGTTTTTTGTTTTTTTTTTTGCAGTTATTGGGTTTTGGCATTTTTTTTTTTTTTTAATGGAGATGATGCTGAAGATGATGATGATGATGATAAAAAAATAATATGAGATATAAATGGAAAGATATGAAAATGAACCATCGAGATTTTTAAAGTAGATTCTGTAACAAAAATGGTTGGCGGATTCTTTGTAGAGAATTAAGGAGGATTAAGTTTGCTTGTAATTGGCGAGAGAGAGAGGGAGAGAGAAAGAGAGAGAGAGAAAGAGAGAGAGAGAAGAGAGAGAGAGAGGGAGAGAGAGAGAAAGAGAGAGAAAAAGAAAGAGAGAGGGAGAGAGAAAGAGAGAGAGAAAAAGAAAGAGAGAGAGGGAGAGAGAGAGAAAAAAGAGAGAGAGAGAGGGAGAGAGAGAGAAAGAGAGAGAAAAAGAAAGAGAGAGAGAGGGAGAGAGAAAGAGAGAGAGAAAAAGAAAGAGAGAGAGAGAGAGAGAGAGAGAGGGGGTGGGGATTAGCCTTAGTTTAGAAGTGTGTCTAACGCTATTCAGAAGGTTGTGTTTGGCAGCAGACGAAGTAGCTGTTGTTTGAACAAAACGCATTAAATGTGTGTCTGATGCATGAGTATTGTATGATGCGTTTGATGAGTGTGCACAAATGTTTGATGAGAGTATAGTAACTTTTGTTTGATGGATATATATTTCTTTACTACCCACAAGGGGCTACACACACAGAGGGGACAAACGGATTAAGTTGATCACATCGAACCCAGTGCGTAACTGGTACTTAATTTATCGACCTCGAAAGGATGAAAGGCAAAGTCAACCTCGGCGGAATTTGAACTCAGAACGTTGCGGTAGACGAAATACGGCTACACATTTCGCCGCCTTTGATGGATATATATATATAACAGTGGCTCTCAATCGGGGGCTCCACGCAAGCAAAATAGTAAATGGGAGATCCACATGTTGTATTTTAAGGGTCCATGAAAATTTTTACTTTCGATGTATTTTTTGCAAGAAACCTATTTCTTTATTGCCCACAAGGGGCTAAACACAGAGGGGACAAACAAGGACAGACATAGGTATTAAGTCGATTACATCGACCCCAGTGTGTAACTGGTACTTAAGTTATCGACCTCGAAAGGATGAAAGGCAAAGTCGACCTCGGCGGAATTTGAACTCACAACGTAACGCAGATGAAATACCGCTAAGCATTTCGCCCAGCGTGCTAACGATTCTGCCAGCTCGCCGCCTTTTTTTTTGCAAGAAACCGTTAGGTTTCTTTCTCGAACATTTAACAGAATTTTACATAATTCAGTCTACACAAATGAATGGGTAAAAAAAAACAAAATAGGAATTTTGAAAGAAGTTTCTATAAAACTACCAGAATGAAATGGTAATGAAAGGGGTCTGTAGGTAAAAAAAATGGCCGAGAACCACTGCTTTAGATATATTAATTGCAAGAAAAAGCTAGGCTTCTTTCTCAAACATTTTACATAGTTTAACAGGTTTCTGGCCACCAAGACATGTTCTCTCGGAGAGTTCTAGAGCAAACCTTCACAAGGCGCAGGAGTGGCTGTGTGGTAAGTAGCTTGCTTACCAACCACATGGTTCCGGGTTCAGTCCCACTGCGTGACACCATGGGCAAGTGTCTTCTGCTATAGCCTCGGGCCGACCAAAGCCTTGTGAGTGGATTGGTAGACGGAAACTGAAAGAAGCTTGTCGTATATATGTATATATATATATGTATGTGTGTGTATGTATGTGTGTGTGTGTGGTTGTCCCCCTAGCATTGCTTGACAACCGATGCTGGTGTGTTTACGTCCCCATCACTTAGCGGTTCGGCAAAAGAGACCGATAGAATAAGTACTGGGCTTACAAAGAATAAGTCCCATGGGTCGATTTGCTCGACTAAAGGCGGTGCTCCAGCATGGCCGCAGTCAAATGACTGAAACAAGTAAAAGAGTAAAATAGAGTAAAGAGTAAGTGAATGGGTAAAAAACAAAACAGGAATTTTGAAAGAAGTTTCTAGTTTTTAAAAGAACTGGTTTTTAAATGTCAAATGGCTTTGGAGGTCCACCAGAATGATACAGTAATTAAAGAGGTCCACAGGTAAAGAAAAGAAAAAAGGTTGAGAACTCTTGGTAGAGATAAAGTAGCTTCCGTTTGTTTGATGCCTGGACATCAATTAATGTTCTGTGTTTATTCCAGGAGGCTAAGCAGGGAGGCATCAAATCAAAACACATGGACAAGAGTTGATTTGAGCAGCACTTTGGCTCAAAGTGAGTGGAGAATTAAGAGTGCATCTGAAGAAGAGACAGATTAAGAAAACACTTGGAGACCTTGATGTCAAATCCTTAACCCTTTAGTGTTTAAACCGGCCAAATCCAGCCCAATATATTCTATATATTTTATATTCAAACTGGCGATATCTAGCCTCTCACTCCTAACCTACAATGCCATTCTGAAAATAAACAATCACATCATTGAAACCTCAAAGCTATAAGATAATGCATGATTAATTCAAAACAATTTGAGTGAAAAAGTATTACATTTAACAGAGTATTCTGAACACTAAAGGGTTAAATCCTTAAAAATGTTTTAGCCCAAAAGCCACGGCCATGCTGGGGCACCACCACTGGAGAACATTACAAACCACAGCCACTTTGGAATGCACTTGTCTATCTTGGGGTCAATCAAAGTAGTGGCAAGAGAAAAGAAAGGACAACAGTAACTAGAGAGAGAGAGAGAGAGAGAGTAAAAAAAGAAGGTTAACGGCTTCAATCTGTTGATAGTAAAGGAGAGTTACTTGCCCCTAGCTTCTTCAGACAGTCTCAATGGAGAAACTGTTTAAATAGATATCGATAACAGAGCCAAGTTTCTTCGAAGATTAGCCTCGTGTTTAATTAAATCAGTACAGTTATTAATGAGGAAATTAAGGTGATCGTAAATGGAAAGTTTACGGATTTAAATGGGGAGTAAAAGTGAAAGTAGAAAAGGTTAATTGGTGAATGGAAGAAGATAAAAGCGATAAAAGTTTGGATGAATATAAACAAAAGATGATTGTAAATTGTCAAGTCAATATTTAGTGAACCTTGGGTAAATTCAGAGGTTCTTGACATGGGTGGTACTGCCCCCAGGAGAGGAGGGGGGGCAATGGGCATATCAAACAGTGTATTAACATACTAAACATACTAAATTTTACCTATAGTAATAACTAACATATTAAACTTTACCTATAGTAATAATAATTATATTCCACATGATAAAACGAGTAATGGTCATTAGAATAAAACGAGATTTCTTCAGGCCCAGGGAAGTCACTGACTTGCAATGTATAAACTAGTAAATTTACATCTTATTCCACGACTATAAGATACCCGGTTTTGGTTAAACTGCATTGCAAAATGTGGGAGTAGTTAGGAATCTAAATCGGAGTAGACAGACACACAACCTCACTTTTATATATAAATATTTTCGTATGGATTGAATGGTTACCTCTATGGAAATATATACATGCACATTATACATACATGTGTGTATAGATGAATATATAAATACATTTAAATATCTATATACACTTTTGGGCGATCTTTCTTTTTCTTAGAGATAACTTTAGATCTTATTTTCGTCCTAAAAAACTTTGTATGGAGTGAATGGTTACCTCTATGGAAATATATACACACACATTATACATACATGTGTGTATAGATGAATATATAAATACATTTAAATATCTATATACACTTTTGGGCGATCTTTCTGTTTCTTAGAGATAACTTTAGATCTTATTTTCGTCCTAAAAAACTTTGTATGGAGTGAATGGTTACCTCTATGGAAATATATACACGCACATTATACATACATGTGTGTATAGATGAATATATAAATACATTAAAATATCTATATACACTTTTGGGCGATCTTTCTGTTTCTTAGAGATAACTTTAGATCTTATTTTCGTCCTAAAAAACTTTGTATGGAGTGAATGGTTACCTCTATGGAAATATATACACACACGTTATACATACATGTGTGCATAGATGAATATATAAATACATTTATATATCTATATACACTTTATCAATTTTTTTCATTATTTCAATGTTAAAAGCTTACACAATCCATTTTTAGAGTAAAATTTATAAATTATCATCTGTTTTAAGTTAGGCATAACAACTACTTAACAGGAGACAAAAAAAAAGGGGCTGCTGTCAAGTCGAAAGATAGGATGATTCAATCATAGGTGTAATTCAGTAGTGGTTGTCATGTTGTGATTAGAACCATCATACTCTTTAGTTGCTTGACCAGTGATTTATACATTGGGTTTAAGTTATCAAGATGGTTTTGTAGATGTGGGATTGTATAAGGTCATGGTAACCACCACTGAGTCAACCATGGGTTAAATTAGTTGTGGGCAACCTGTGATCCACAAGACTCCCTGAACGGTGCACTTAATGAACAAATATCACCTTGATTTTTTTTTTCTCAGGTAGAGTAGCCCACCTGTTGATCAGCCCATGTCCTGTCTCATGTGGCTTTGTCTCTCATAAAACTTTGCCCCAAGCCTGGGTTTAAATGGCTAAGGTGGTATAGGTGAAGCCCAACCAATTACCATCACCTCCAACAATAGGCAGGAAGATCACAATGGAGTCACTGCCTATGAGAAGTAGCAGCCAAATCTACCTCAACTCACACCATTCCATCTTGAATATAGCAAAGACACAAAGGACAATGTAATCCTAGACACCCCACCCTTAACCCTTTGGCTAATATGCAACCCAAATATCCTACCTGCTTCATGTTCAAATTGGCCAGATCTACCCTCTTGCACTTACCCTACAATGTCATTCTTAAAATAAACAATCACCTCATTGAAATCTTGAAGCTTATGAGATAATGCACGATTAATTCAAAACAATGCAAATAAATAAGCATTGCATCTGAGAGAGGAATCAGAACGTTGAAGGACTGAATTGGTTATATCCCGCCTCTCATACCTTCCCTACAATGTCAGTCTAAAAACAGTCACTTCATTGAAACCTCAAAGCTATGAGACGATACATAAAACAATGGGAATAAATAAGCTTTACATTACATTTGACAGCGTAATCTGAATGCTAAAAGGGTTAAAAAGACAGGGTAGGCACAGCTGGAATGTCTGATTAGAGATGTACTCAACCATTACTGATAGAAGGTTATATAGCAGCAACAGCAGAGAAACCCAGAAAAGGGTAAGCCACCCTCCACCCTGGACTTAACCAAAGATTTCAGCTGAACCGGCACCACCCACACCCACCAGCACCATCACCATCACCAGCCACCCGCGTCACCCTTCAACGCAGCGACAGTGTTTTACTTTCATGGTGTAAAATATGCTTTAATTCAAAGAGCTGTACGGCAATTTCCAGTGAAAACAGAGTAAATACCATAAAAGGAAATGTTGAAAAGCCAACACCACAACAAAGAGAGAGAGAGAGAGAGGGAGAGGGAGAATAAAATGGAGGCATTTAAAGAGAGAGTAATCTAGAAAATTCATCAGTTTATGGAGTGAAACATGCAATATGGTGAAATTATATTTCATAAGATCTGAAATATTGTGGTGTATACAATAAATATGGAAGAGACACAGAAAGAGAGAGAGAGACAGAGACAGAGAGATAAATATGAAGAGAGATAGATATGAAGAGAGAGAGAGAGAGGTGGAGGGAAGCCGGAGAGGATGGGTGGGAGGGAGAAGTTTTATGGAGTTTGCTGAAAGTTAAATGTTCACTGCTCTTTTATCACGGCATGTGTCCCCCTTTATGTCAGAGATATCAAGATAATAATTTAACACTTGCCAGGTTTGTTCAGGCATAATTGCACCGACAGTTGCAAAGAACGCCAGTTATCCTGACACTGCAGGTGCTACACACATATACGCACACACACACACACACACACACACACATACATACATATATACATGCACACATGCAAGCACAAGCATGCACGCAGGCAGGCAGGCAAGCACACACAGAGTGATGTTGGAAGGGCTATAATTCACTGCTGCCCTCAATATAGCTCCACGTGAAGTCTAGCAGAGTTGACAGTGTCAGTGGGGGCATGTCAGAAAGGTTATGTAATAACAGAGAGAAATCTTACATCCAGGTAATCTTAAATCTCCCTTTCATGTAACGTACATCCATTGTATATATATATATATATGTGTGTGTGTGTGTGTGTGTGTATGTGTGTACATATATATATATATATATATATGTATGTGCGTGTGTGTGTGTGTGTATATATATATATATATATATATATATATATATATGTTTGTGTGGGTGAGTGTGTGTGTGTATATAAATATATGTATGTATGTGTGTATATGTATATATATATTTATACACACACATACAAACATACACATCTACATACATATATATACATACATACACAAACATATATATACATATACATCACATACATATACACACACACACACACACACATATATATATACATACAAATACACATATACATACTGACATTTATATATACATATGTAGATATATAGAAATACATATACATATAGACATGTATATGCATGTATACACACACGCACACACACACACACACAGTGGGGTTGGCATGAAAGATGACAGGCAGAGGACTAGCATTATGGCAGCAGAACAGCGGCAGCCAAAGGAAAGGAAAGAATTGAAATAAAATAAAACGGTATTTGTGTCAATTAAGGAAAATTAAATTAATATTCCTTTGCAAGTTAATGGCCCATTTTAGCACACAACTATTGATTTATTCATCAGTCGTTCCTGGAGATAGGATATATTTTTACACCCAGCTCATAAAATTATGCAAGATTGCCACTTGCTTCAAGAACTTATAAATTTATAATGCTTTTAAATATTGTAATTTTGAACTGATTGTGGTTGTTTTTTTTCTTTCTTCTTTTCCTGTTCTTTAGTGCCTTATAGGCGCGACACTACTGAATGTGGAGAACAGGAGCCAGAGGAAAGGAGGGGTAGGCTTTTTTTTTTTTTTTAAAGCTAAAAAACTCATCCATCAAATGAGACAAGACTGGGAGAAAAAACGAAAACAAAAAAAAACCCCAAGTTGGACACAAAAACTGTTCATTAGAATTTGAAAGTTCTTTAAAGTGTGACCAGGTCGTAGGTGTATCTGGGATAACAGTCACTATAAAAAGGAACAAAGGAGTGACTTTAATAGAGTGTGTGTTTACTAAATCACAGAGATGACCCCTGCCAAAATACCAGAGAATTCGCTTCGGTACACGACTTTTAGATTAAAACCCCTTGCTAGGATATGGACATGAAACTGAAAAATCAAAAGCTTTGGTCGGATCAGTAATGGACTTAAAAACTGAAAATAAATATCAATTTCCTTATTTGCTGCTGTCGGAAAACCAACATTTGACAACTTCATAGAAAAAGCTTTGAACCTTGTTTAAAATTTAATTGCATACTTATATAATTCAACTGCTTTTGGACACACGTACTAATGTGCTCAAGTATAAAGTCAGACACATATTTAGTGACATAAACCAATTTTATAGTCTTTAGTTATAAAACCTGTTCTATAGAGATGAAGGGAACATTATTTCACAATTTAAAATATTTCAAAGTATACAACCGAAATCACCACAGTCAAAATATTATATGACTAAGGAAAAATTGAAATACACAACGGCCTAGCAATGAACACACCTAACTATTTGAGTCTTTAGCATTTAAACCAGTCATATCCAGCCCAAATATTCTATCCAGTTTATGTTGAAACCAGCCAGATCCAGCCTCTCACACCTACCCAATATTGATATTCTAAAAAATATACAACCCCATCATTGAAATCTCAAAGTTACGAGATAATGTAGGATTAACTGAAAACAATTACAATGTGAATAGATAAGGATTACATTTGACAGAATAAATCTGAATGCTAAAGGATTAATGTTAATGGTATATACCTTCCTAATATATACATATATCAAATATTTTGACTTGTTTTCTGTACAGAGTGGCCATGGCTGACCTCTCACACTGACTCTACAATGTCAGGCTAAAATAATCACATCATCAAAACTGGAAAGCTACGAGATAATCCATGATTAACTCAAAGCAATGTGAATAAATAAGCATTACCTTTGTCAGAGTAATCTGAATGCTTAACAGTTAATGAACCCTCTTGAACTGCAAATGGAGATAATCCCCACCAATGTCCCAGGGGTTTCAGACTTAGACAGAAGGTACAATGTGATACCTCTTCCACAGCCAGTTTAAAGGGCTGGGAAGAAGTGATGCTTAGTTGCAGACACAAAGGGCAGCCAATGTGGGAAAACCAAGAATAGGTGCAGAAAAGCCTTGTGCGTTAGGACTGCTGGGTCTATCTGACTTTAGGACTGCCAAATCTATTTGGCCATTTCTGTGTGAAGGCCCGAGGCCCAGTAGTGAGGGGGAGCTCAGCTAATGAACCTGTGTGATTCTTGTCCTTGAGCAAGGCACTTAGTTTCACATTGCT
>NC_043022.1:4216418-4248918 GCF_006345805.1 Octopus sinensis
AAGCTACATGAGGTAACACAGCAGACCCTGTCAGTATCCCACCAACGTGAGGTAACACAGCAGACCCTGTCAGTACCCCACCAACATGAGGTAACACAGCAGACCCTGTCAGTATCCCACCAACATGAGGTAACACAGCAGACCCTGTCAGTATCCTACCAACATGAGGTAACACAGCAGACCCTGTCAGTATCCCACCAACATGAGGTAACACAGCAGACCCTGTCAGTATCCCACCAACATGAGGTAACACAGCAGACCCTGTCAGTATCCCACCAACGTGAGGTAACACAGCAGACCCTGTCAGTATCCCACCAATGTGATGTAACACAGCAGACCCTGTCAGTACCCCACCAACGTGAGGTAACACAGCAGACCCTGTCAGTACCCCACCAACATGAGGTAACACAATAAACCATTAGTACTACACCTACATGAGGTAACATACTAAACCCTGTCAGTACCCTACCTATCCTAGTGATGATGATAATGGTAATAGATATATACCTGGCATGGGTTGACAAAGAAACTCTTCTGCAGCAGCAGCAAGACAACACAAGATGTCGTACCACTCAAACGACCTACAATAAACTACAGGAACTTTTAGCAAATTGATGTCATACCCAGCACAGAGTCTGAACGCAGCTTCCTCAGATTATCTGATCCATGGCCCACTTCCTGAAGCCACAATGCCTCACCAACCAAGAGAAGGTAGAAGCTTCAATGAAGGTATTTTGCACCTCAAAGGACACGAACTGCTATCCAGCACGAGATCCAAGAACTAGTAGAAAGGGGTCTCAGACTGTGCAACATTGTAAAACCTTCGACTCAACACAGCAGAATGGAGCATGGATCTAATGCCACACGCAGGAATATAGTCCAGACCTAGCTCCCTCGGATTATTTCTTGTTCCCTTCCATAGCTTACTTCCTGTGTTCATGCTGTTTTATCAATCAAGAGGAGGTGGAAGATACAAGAACTGGTTAGGGTTAGGGGATCCAAGAAGTGACAGAAAGGGGTCTTCAGACGGTGCACTATGATGGCCTCTTCTTTGAATTCTTGGCTGCTTTTGGTGTAAATTGACAAATAAAATACTGCAAAACCTTTGACTCAACACCATAGAATGGAGCATGGTTCTAATGCCACACACAGAATATAGTCCAGACCTAGCTCCCTCGGATTATTTCTTGTTCTCTTCCATAGCTTACTTCCTGTGTTCATGCTGTTTTATCAATCAAGAGGAGGTGGAAGATACAAGAATTGGTTAGGGTTAAGGGATCCAAGAAGTGACAGAAAGGGGTCTTCAGACGATGCAACATGATGGCCTCTACTTTGAATTCTGGACTGTTTTTGGTGTAAATTGACAAATAAAGCAAATAACTTACGAAAATATTGCAAAACTTTTGATTCAACACAATAATAACTAACTTTAGGCACAGACAATGAAGTGATGTAGCAAGCAACTGGGTGAGATTTATCAAGAGCAAACAAAATGTAGAATTGAAAGGAAGGGGTGATGTACGGATTTGACCAAAACGCATGAAATGTAGTTAAATATTTTAATTATTACCTCCAGCAAGATATCTTCTTAAAAACGGTGGGGGGGGGATCAACTATGTCTGAATTTGCTGGTGGAGTTCACAGAGTGAGGGGAGAAAGGTTGAAAGGTGGGTGGCGTCCAGTAATGAAAATATTAGCTAATTTCCTACAGGCTGTCAGGTAATTATTAAGTAAACAACTAGTTTACTAGCAAGGTTGGCTATCTCTATTAAGAAATTCACACAAGAGGTATTCACGGGGTTGATGTATCTGTAGATGATAAGATTCTAATGCACCACCGTTCAGCTTCTACAAATTGCATTTGAGGGTTTGGGAGTGGAATAAATTCTTCATAAATCTAGCAGCCTTGTCTACAGCTGTAAACTAGTCAGGTTTTTCAGATAGGAAAGGAGTGTAATTCCTACTTTGATTTCAGAAATAACATGTTGTAACTTTTAGAGATAAATCAGCAAAGGTGTGTAGATGGAGGAAGAACAAGATAAACTTTACAGGTAAACTGTTAACTCTTTTCATATTAACACACCTGAGACCCACCCTTGTTCTATGATACACCTTTCCTGTTTTAACCCTTTAGTGTTCAGATTACTGTGCCAAATGTAATGCTTATTTATTCATATTGCTTTCAATTAATCATGGATTATCTCATAGCTTCAAAGCTCTCAATGATGTGATTATTTATTTTTAGAATGACATTGTAGGATAGGTGCGAGAGGCAAGATCTAGCCAGCATAAAGCAGACAGGATATTTAATATATGTATATATTATAGGTGAAGGAGTGGATGTGTGGTAAAGAGCTTGCTTACCAACCACATTGGCACCTTAGGCAAGTGGTTTCTACTATATATAGCCACGGGCCAACCAAAGCCTTGGAAGTGGATCTGGCAGATGGAAACTGAAAGAAGCCCATCGTATATGCGTGTATGTGTGTGTGTTTCTGTGTTTGTCCCCACCACCATCGCTTGACAACCGATGCTGGTGTGTTTATGTGCCCGTAACTTAGCAGTTCGGCAATAGAGACCGAATAGGTACTAGGCTTACAAAGAATAAGTCCTGGAGTTGATTTGTTTGACTAAAAGTGGTGCTCCAGTATGGCCACAGTCAAATGACTAAAAGAATAATTACTGATGTAACATTATATATGTTTAGCATTCAGATTACTCTGTCAGAAGTAAAACTCATTTATTCACATCGTTTTGAATTAATTATGTATTATTTCATAATTTTGAGATTTCAATGATATTATTTACTTTTAGAAACACATTGTAGGATAGGTGTGAGATGCCAGATCTGGCCAGTTTGAAATTAAAGCAGGTAGAATATTTGACATATATAGCTGTGTAAAGGCATGCCAAGCTATAACTGTGGAGGGTAGCTGTGCAAGGGGTGGACCCAGAAAGATGTGGGACGAAGTGATGAGAAAGGATCTTCGGACGCTGGGCCTCACTGAGGAACAGATGAGGGACCAGGAGATGTGGCCATTTGCTGTACTTGAGAAGACATGTCAAGCTAAGTAAAACTGCTGTCTTCCACACGTATAGGCTTGTCCTTTGCAGGTGCCAGTGCCACATAAAAAGCACCTGTGCCAGTAAATGTACCTATGCCGGCGGCAAGTAAAAAGGGGCCCCCAACACACTCTGTTAAGTGGTTGGCATGAGGAAGGGCATCCCACCGTAGAAGCCATGTCACGACAGATGATGATGAGATCATCGATGTGTATAGCATTAATATTAAGCCTTCAGCATTCAGATGTCTCTGTCAAATGTTAAAGCTTGTTTATCCAAATTGTTTTGAATTAATCATGAATCATCTTGTAGCTTCGAAGCTTTCAATGATGTGACTGCTTAATTTTAGAATGACATTGTAAGGTAGGTGTGAGAGGCTAGATCTGGCCAGTGTGAACATAAAACAGAATATTTGGACTAGATATGGCTGAATACTGAATACTTAAGGGTCAAGGGGCTCTAAATTAAAAGAATCTGTTAAATACACTTGTAAGCTTCCAAAATGACAAAAATTTCTTTTACTCAATTCTTTGCCGTTTTCAAAATTCATAGCAACAAAGGCAATATGACAACAACACAGAGAGAAGCGTAAATAGTCAACTTGGAGACAGAAGTAAATGTGACCTTTTAAGAATGATGATAAAAAACAAAAAAAAGGAAAAAACGTTGTGACAGTTGGCTGTAAATGAGGGCAGACTACAATGTGTGTGTGTGTGTGTGTGTGTGTGTGTGACCTGACGTTGCTATATGGAGTGCAAAAAAGTCAGACAAACTATTCATGAAGGATCAGAGGCCGTGTCTAAGTATAATTGAAGAGAATCTGTGTGAATGGAGGATGGCGGAGGCGATTGTTTACAACTGCGACGACCACCACATCCTTTCAAGAGAATCACAAAGTAATTGGAGGAAATAAGCCGTGCTCTGATATTTTAACATTTCGGTTGAAAGCCTAAACATTAAGTCGATCCAAAAACAAAAAAACACATACATTGAAATTGGTGAGATTTCTGAGTTTATAGGTTAACAAGGGAGATGAAGAGCGGAGGATGTTACTAGAAAGATGTCAAATTGAAGGAAATTTCAGCGACAACTAACGAGGCGGGCAAGTAAATACAGCAAAAACAGTCCAAACTCTATCGGCGTTGTTGCTTAACATCACCCTCACATCTTTTACGCTTCCACACATTGCAATGTATTACGATTGACAACATGGGATTTTGGATCACTTTTAACATGAAAACGTGGTGCCCACTCACCCTGCACGGAAAAGGATATTACTAGCAGGGGGTGTGGAATCGGGGTCGAAGTCATACAGTCAGAAACAGTTAAGGGGTAGCTGGAGTCTAAGTCGGTAAAACTATACTGACTCCGACTCACAATACCTCTATTCTTTAATATAAACCAGTTGTAATATATAGGCTGACTCAGAGTGCAAGTGTATGTATGTGCCGTATTTCATCTGCCATTACGTTCTGAGTTCAAATTCCGCCGAGGTCGACTTTGCCTTTCATCCTTTCGGGGTCGATAAATTAAGTACCAGTTACGCACTGGAGTCGATGTAATCGACTTAATCCGTTTGTCTGTCCTTGTTTGTCCCCTCTGTGTTTAGCCCCTTGTGGGTAGTAAATAAATATTTATGAGATATGTAGACCACAATCACTTGAAGACATGTAGAGGAGTCAGAGGTACCAATAGTAGAGGAGTCAGAGTTTTTTGTTTTGACTTCATGGCCCTGGTTACTAGTCACCATGGCAACAAGAGTACCAATTAAACCGACATCAGGGGGAACTGTATGTCAAAATGGACAAAACCATCGCTAAGACATTTATCATTTGAGCTACCTTGGAAACACTGCAACACATGTGGCTAGGGTAATACAATGTGTGCCTTAAATAGGGGCCACTCACATGTAACTCAATACAAACCAGTTGATAACGTTACCATGGTAACATGATGCACTATGACAGAAACACAACATATGCCACCAATATAACATATGTGCCATCACAGTAACACATGCTGCCACAGTGGTGCACCACATGGCACCATAGTGACACGCCATGTGCCAGCAAAGTAACATGGAAAGTACCATGATACAGTTTCCATTCTACATAGTGGTTAATATAATTTTATAATTAGCTAATGAAGCAAATGGGTGATTAAGTCAACTCCAGATTTTGTATTTTCTCAACAATAGTGTTGTTCTCTGTCCAATTACTGGTTAACAGCACAGAGTTAGACAAGGGAGTGTCTCTAACTTGATGCAGAACAAATATCACAAGAGTACCAGTTATTCCTGATCAACACAAGTGTGTATGTATATGTGTGTATATACGTGTGTATAAAAAGTTACCGTTAACAAAAGTCAGGATGTGTGACATTCAGTTACTCAACAAATGAAAAATGCATTGAATAGACACAGAAGGACCCTAATTCTTTATCAGTTATTGACCAAAATGTTAGTAATTTGGTTGATAACTGAATTAGGGTCCTACTGTGTCTGTCTTATGCATGTTTTTTTTTTTGGTATTCAATGTGTTTTTCATATATATGTGTGTATATATATATATATATATATATATATACACACACACTCTCTTTTACTTGTTTCAGTCATTTGACTGCGGCCATGCTGGAGCACCGCCTTTAGTCAAGCAAATCAACCCCAGGACTTATTCTTTGTAAGCCCAGTACTTATTCTATTGGTCTCTTTTGCCGAACCGCTAAGTGATGGCGACGTGAACACACCAGCGTCAGTTGTCAAGGAATGCTAGGGGGACAAACACACACACGCATATATATATATATATATATATATATATATATATATATATATATATAGTATATATATATGACGGGCTTCTTTCAGTTTCCGTCTACCAAATCCACTCACAAGGCTTTGGTTGGCCCGAGGCTATAGTAGAAGACACTTGCCCAACATGCCACGCAGTGGGACTGAACCCGGAACCATGTGGTTGGTAAGCAAGCTACTTACCACACAGCCACTCCTGCACTCATATAGACATATATATATATATATATATATATATATATATATGTATATATGTGCACATAGACATGTGCGCGCGCGCACACATTTTACATTACATAATATATATATTTACAAAACTAAAATTGAGGAATGGACATTCTTTGGTAAATCAATTTGCTGGTGTGAGAGGATAAGGAACAAAACAAAGAGTACAAAATTTCAGGCTGAGGTTGTTCAACAACAGTGAGGGAGAGGAGGAGGAGGAGGAGGGAAGGGAAGTTCCACGGAAAGCATGAAATCCATATGGTGAATGAAGGAAGGCAGGAAAGTGGGAGGGGGGGCTTTATAGTCAAGGGAGATAATATGTCAGTCTTTATATGTGTACAAGTGACATGTATGGGGGTGAGAGACACGTAGGGATGTGTGTCTGAGATGTGTGCGCATGTATGAGAGATGTGTGCTTGTGTGTGCGACAGATGTGAGTGCGTGTGAGCGAGAGAGAGCTGTGTATGTGTGTGAAACGAGTACGTGAAATGTGTGAAGTGTATGGGTGTGCATGGGAGAGAATATGAGATAGAAAAAAAGAAAGGAAGGAGTGTGTGTGTGTGTGTGTGTGCACTCATGTGCGTGAGAGGGAGACAGAGAATATGCTTACATGGGGTAATGTGTGTACAGATATATCAGTGAATGACTGAGTGGAAATTGTGTGTGTGTGTGTGTGTGCATACAGCAGTGTAGGTACTGTGAACAAGGCATTGTGCATGAGTGCGTGTGTGTGTGTGTGAGCCGAGCAGGTTAGGTGGGGAAGAAGTGTTACTAAATGAAAACAAGGCAATGATTAATCCCAGCTGGGAGGAACAGATTAGCTGATACCCGGGGAGCAAAGAGGAGGCAGTTGATCCACAGTGGAAAGGGACACTCCAGATGGGGACAGTCAGTTACAAACTGGAGTGATCCGGGGCTGTTCATACTCTTTACTCTCTTTTACTCTTTTACTTGTTTCAGTCATTTGACTGCGGCCATGCTGGAGCACCACCTTCAATCGAGTAAATCGACCCTGGGACTTATTCTTTGTAAGCCGAGTACTTATTCTATCGGTCTCTTTTGCCGAACCGCTAAGTAACGGCGACGTAAACACACCAGCATCGGTTATCAAGCAATGCTAGGGGGACAAACACAGACACACAAACACACACACACATAATATATATACATATATACGACGGGCTTCTTTCAGTTTCCGTCTACCAAATCCACTCACAAAGCTTTGGTCGGCCCGAGGCTATAGTAGAAGACACTTGCCCAAGCTGCCATGCAGTGGGACTGAACCTGGAACCATGTGGTTGGTAAGCAAGCTACTTACCACACAGCCACTCATGCAGCACATTTTAAACATAATTGTTGAAATCATCTGTCTGGCTCTGACTGGTTTCCTCAGTAATTGACAATACACAATATGTTTTGGTGGTACAGGTAATATGGCTGGTGACATGGAAGTGTAAAGTGGTAGGATGGCAGGAGGGAAGATATTTAGTGGTAAGGTAAATTGAGGGCTGAGATGTAAGCAATAGCAGTGGCAGAAGTGTGGGGGAGGCATCAACAACTGGTTGAGAGGTACCTATATATATATGTGTGTGTATGTATATATAGATAGATAGATAGATAGATAGATAGACGGACATGGCTATGTGCAAAGAAACCCACTTCTCAATGACATCGTCCTGGGTTCACACCCACTGCATGGCACCTTCAGTAAGGTCAACCAAAGCCTTATGAGTGGATTTGGTTGATGGAAACTGAAAGAAGCCCATTGTGTATGTGTGCGTTTCTCTTCATGTCCCATCACTGCTTGACAAACAGAGTTGGTTTATTTACATTTCTGTAACTTAGCAGCTCAGCAAAAGACACTGGCATAATTTCAGGGGAAGAGGCAAGCCAATTACATTGACCCTAGTGCCGGTCTGGTACACATTTGACCTCAAGTGGCCTGAACTCTTTACATGAACACCACCCTGTACTTAACTCCATGTCCCCCTACATGGCCTTGCTATTTGCTTTTGAGCCAAATTAATAACTAACTAACTAACTAACATTTCATCGACCCCCAAAAGGATAAAAGGCAAAGTCAACCACAGCAGCATTTGAACTCATACCGTACATAAAGACAGACAATATGCCGCTAACCATTCTGCCTGGCGTGCTAACCATTCTGCCAGCTCTCCTACTCCCCCCCCCCATCATCATCATCATTAATAATAAAATAACAACAGCTCAATTGATAAAAATTTATTGTAATCCAATAAAAGATGAAATACCTCGCTCCTTAACCTGTTAAGCAGGGTCCTTATTTGATTATATATATATATAAACTTTTGCATCTAAACCTATCAAGTTTTCATATAGAGCAATAACTGGCCCTGTTTACCATAAAATTGTCATTAAACTGCAGCACTTCCTTTAACAGCGTCATCATCATCATCAACATAGTCTAACTGGTGCAACACACTTAAGGCTATGTTGTTAAAAACACTACCGAGAGAATTACATCAAATATGAGAGATAAGTGGATATAAGAGAAATGGCAACCAATTAGGTTGTTCATCTTCTGCCTCCACCTCCCTCTTCATGAGTGGTGGTGATGGTTATATTTATAACCACCACCACCACCACCACCACCACCACTGGCAAGAGTATAAGGAAACAATAGAACACTGGTGGTGGTGGCGGTGGTGATGTGAGAGACTAGCATGATGTTATCCCCACCACGACTTCTATTGACTCTCTTTATGGTTACTGAAGCTGCTAGAAATAGCAGCCAAATTTCTCTCAAACCCATACATTACCAATTTCAAAAAGTGAAGGCCACATTAGATAATGCTCAAAGCTGTTATATTTCTACGGCTGCCAACTGGTAAGTGGAACTGAAGGACATCGGATACGGGTGACAAGGTGTTTTGTGGAGATCGAAAGGACGAGAGAGACAGACAGAGAGCGAGAGGGAGCAATATGTCAGTGAGTGTTGATGTAAACAAACCAACAGCAATTGTCAAAAAGTGGGAGTCAAACAAAGAAACACACACACAAGTACATGCACATACCTTGCACACACACACACACACACACACACGAAGACACCCACGTATAAATGTATATCACATAATCAGGCTATCAGATGTTGTTACACATCGCTGGTCACAATGCGCTATTGCATTGTTTTAGCCATCAAATGATGCCACCCTGCTGGCTGGGTGAATAGGCCCTCCCCCACTTGATTGAAAGTGGGGGCTGGAGCAACGTGAAATGGAGTGTTTTGCACAAGAACAGAACGCACTGCCCATTCAGGGAATCAAACCCATGATCTAGCGATCGTGTGCGCCAATAGCCTAACCACTAGGCTACATGCCTTCACAATACACACACACACAAACATACACTGAGGACTTCCTTACAGTTTCATTGTACCAAATGCAGTGATAAGGCCCGATCCAGGGCTATAGCAGAAGTCACATGCCCAAAGTATTGTGCAGTAGGACCCAAACCAAAACCTCACACTTGCAAAACATCTTCACAACACAGCCATTCTTTAAATATCTTTTTGCAATATTCCCCATTATATGTGATACTCCATTGAGTAGTATGACAAGATGATGATGATCATCATCATCATCGTCATTTAATATCTGTCTTCCATATCAGCATGGGTTGGACAGTTTGGCAGGAGGAGCAGGCAAGGCCAGGGGACTGCATTAGGCTCCACTGCCTGCTTTGGCATGGTTTTTTCGACAGGATAGCCTTCCTGATGCCAACCACTTTACAGAATGAACTGGGTGTTTTATGTAGCACCAGTGTGGGCAAGGTGACCAAGTAACCTGCAAGACAAAGATCCTTTGAGAGGGGAGCGGCATTGGAGGGCAGTGGCTTTGTACCAGGTGATGAGAGGTTAGAAAGGTGTCCTACTGTAGAGGAAACACATGGTTACTCCAAAGAGAGAGAGAAACGGTGGCGATATGCCAGGGAAAACTCTCAAGGCATGGCAATGAGAAAATGAACAGGATGGCAGAGCATGGGTGCATGAATAGGGAGTTCACATGAATGCAAAGGGTGGGGGTGGGAATGGTGGAGAATGCAGTGATTGGTGACCCCCACCACCACCACCACCACCACACCGGATATAAAGGTGAGGGTGAGGAGACGACAACAGGATAGCAATAATAGACTTTAATAAAAGCCCCATTGAACCCAAACAGCCAGCAACTATAAACATTGAGATTTTGACGAAGTTAAGTGCCAAGCCGAGGAGGAGACAACCTCTCAAGTGGTCCAAAGAATAGTTAGTAAAGTGAATGATAAGTGGCTATGAAGAAATATCTGCTTTAAAATAGCCAAAACCCCCACCCCCAGCCATATAGATATGTTTGTCCAATGCAAACGGATCCTGCCAAACAACAAAACAATGGAAGATGGCCTAACAAACAGAGACAGATGTTGTCTAATGCTAATATTGCGCTGCCTCTCTCTCTCTCTCTCTGCTACAGGAGTCCACAATGGGGGCTAGAAACCTAGATTGTTGTTTAACAGATGGATTAAATTTCAGTTCACAAAAATAAATAGTTTGCCATTAACCCCTAACGACATACAGCCATCACTATCATTTCCATTAACAAACAACCTATTAACACCATCATCACAACAAAATATTTCAGTTTTCAATTTATGTCTGAACATTTTTAAATATTATTTTCTGTTTTCAAATATGGGTGTGTGCACAACTTTTGCTTCCATCTCTCTCTCTCTCCCCCCTGTATGAGTCCACTAGGGGGGCTAGGAACCGAGATTGTGGTTTAAGATGGATTAAGTTACAAACAATTAAAACAAACCATTTTTTTTACCATCAGCGGACATGAAAATGAAATAAAATGAGAATATCAAGCCAGACTCATGATTAAAAGATTGCGGTTTCAATTCCTGGACCGGGCAGTGCATTGTGTTCTTAAGCAAGACACTTCATTTCATGTTGCTCCAGTCCACTCAGCTAATGGTTAGGATGTTGCACTCATGACTTCTAGATTGTGGTTTCAATTCCTGGACTGGGCAGTGCATTGTGTTTTTGAGCAAAACACTTCATTCCACATTGCCCCAATCCACTCAGCTGGCAAAAAGGAGTAATCCAGTAACTATAAATAAATATATATATGAAAAGGGTAAAGACCCCCTTCAGTCATGAATGACCATAGGATTGCACCTAGAAAGTTACCCTTCTAGGCACAAGTCCAGGCAAGGTTGTTTATGGCAGACCAGCAGTCCACCCATGCGTACCAGCCTCCTTCCTCTCCGTCCCACCAATGTTACCGAAGGGAAAGGCATAGGGTCCGATACAACTTGGCACCAGTGACGTTGCAACTCATTTCTACAGCTGAGTGAACTGGAGCAACATGGAATAAAGTGCCTTGCTCAAGAACACAGCACACAGCCTGGTGCAGGAATTGAACTCACGACCTCGTGATTGGTAGCCCGACGGTTTAACCACTGAGCCATGCATCTGAGAAACCAGGAAACTGGTTTTATGACTCAGATCTGTCATCGTGACCATCACTGTCGTTGTCATCCTCATCCACCTCCTCCTCCTCATCATCATCCTGAGTACAATCCCCCTCCAACAAAGTATTTTCAGTCTGAAATATTTTAGCCTTTTCCTCCTCCTCACAGTCACACCAATCTTTTTATATTTTATATTCTAGTCTCTGTTTCCCATTTTGCAACCGTCTCCACTCACTAATTGTCAAAACAGGCCAGTGACCATTTACATAAAGTCCTAGTGTTTACTCAATATACAACAGGGGTGTTCTGCTACACTATTACATGCCACAAGCTTTGCTATATTTCATCTGTCCACATTTAAAATGCTGGTGAACAGAAAGCAGCAACGGAGCTATGGATTCTGTTTCAATTAGCCCCTGACATTAAAGACTTAACCAGCAGAAATATTAGCTCAGAGACGATAACATAGGAAGATGGATTTGAAGGTTGCGGATGAGGTGGAGCGGGAAGGGGGAAACTGGTAATGCCAAGATGTCAGGATTTAGAGAGAGATTTCAGAGAGCCACAGATTCAAAACAAGATTAGATTAGAACCACCACATGGAAGATTCCCAGTGTGTGCGTGTAGTGTGGATACATGTATATATATATACACATACATACCTCTAACCATGAAGTGTGGCTTTGTGGTTAGGGGTATTTGGCTCATAATCATAAGGTCACAAGTTCAAATACTGGTGGTGCGTTGGTTCCTTGAGCAAGACACTCTATTTCTCATTGCTCCAGTCCACTCAGCTGGCAAAAATGAGTTGTATGCGTAATTCAAGGGGCCAGCCTTACAACATTCTATGTCACACTGAATCCCCCTGAGAACTGGATTAAGGGTATGTGTGTCTGTGGAGTACTCAGCCACTTGCACATTAATTTTACAAGCAGGCTGTTTGGTTTGTCGGATCAACTGGATACTCTCGTTGCAACCTACAGAGTGCCAGTAGAGATAGATAAATAGACAGACAGACAGACACACAAGTATACATAGGCTCAGGAGTGGCTGTGTGGTAAGTAGCTTGCTTACCAACCACATGGTTCCAGGTTCAGTCCCACTGCATGACATCTTGGGCAAGTGTCTTCTACTATAGCCTCGGGCCGACCAAAGCCTTGTGAGTGGATTTGGTAGACGGAAACTGAAAGAAGCCCGTCGTATATATGCATATATATATATATATATATATATATATACGTGTGTGTATGTTTGTGTGTCTGTGTTTGTCTTCCTAGCATTGCATGACAACCGATGCTGGTGTGTTTATGTCCCCGTTACTTAGCGGTTCGGCAAAAGAGACCGATAGAATAAGTACTGGGCTTACAAAAGAATAAGTCCCGGGGTCGATTTGCTCGACTAAAAGCGGTGCTCCAGCATGGCCACAGTCAAATGACTGAAACAAGTAAAAGAGAAAGAGAGATACATATTCACAGAATTATATACATACAGTTTAACACAGACAGACACACAGACAGACATATATCTATGTATGTTCATACATGAAATCTTCTGCGATTTCATACAAAGGAAGAGAGAAAAAGAAAAAGGAGAGAAAAAGAAAAAAAGATTGAAACGAGTGGCACATCTCTGAGAGTAATTGATAAAATGACCTGTAGACTGACAGAGAAGAAAGCTTTCTGGCTGAATGGCTGCTGACATTAATTCTATAATAAACGCGATGACTTTCCATAGGCCGTTAATGATATTTGAATAGAATATTTCCTGTCCTCTTTATATATAAATCATATTGAAATTAGCAGCCAGTATCCTGTAAAAGTCGCAATTAACATCTCGAGCCGGTTTGCAGAGAAAGAACCGCAATAAGCACCGACCTGCAGTGAAAGCAGCCATTTACAACTACGATAAACACCAAAACAGTTCATCAGTTTAGCGGCAGCGGTGGTGTGGGAGGGAGGTGGTGGTGGTGGTGGTGGTGGGTGGGGCGTAAACTAGGCGTGTGTGAAAGAGTAGCTAATAGATCGATATTTCTTGAAAATATTTTTAGCGTTCTTTCAATGGCCTGAGAAGGTGGAATTGGGGGAAAAAAAAAGTAAAATGGCACTGTAGTTATTCTTCTCTTTGGTTCTCGTTGGAACACAAGATAAGTCGATCTATAAGGAAATATTTTCTGAAATAGCACAAAGAGAACCGAGTGGAAAGGTAAGTTTACAGCAAATATTTTAAAACAGGAATAATTAACCCTTTAGTGTTCAGATTATTCCATCAAACATAATGCCTATTGATTCCCATTGATTTGAATTAATCAGGCATTATCTCATATCTTCAAGATCTTGATGGTGTAATTACTTAATGTAGAATAACATTGTAGGGTAGGTGTGAGAGTCTGGATCTGGTCAGTTTGAACATAAAACAGATTAAATATTTTGGCTGGATATGGCTGGTTTAAATGGGTTTCAGAAAAAGGTCCTTTAACCTTACCCCATACCTTAATACAAGATCCCAACATAAAACAGGCACACAAAATTTGTACAATGAACCCTAAATCCCTATTACAGAAAACCATTTTCACAAGAGCCTGCAACCAGAGCCTATATGAACCCTGCAGGGTCCACATAAGATTTTGTCCTTAAAATTTATGTCCTATAAATTGGTTATATTTACACAGTACACAAAATATTAAGAAAAATATTTTAGAGAGAGCTGGAAAGATTATGGCAAAGCAATTTCTCCAGTGCACTAACACCTCCTCTAACCGGCTGCCTTACATACGTGCGCATGTGTAAGCCTACACATGGACACACAGGAGCAGGTAGGGCTTCATGTTAAGACGTTTGCTTCCCAACCACATGGTTCTGGGTTCAGTCCCATGGAAAGAAACCTGTCATGTGTTTGTCCCCCAAAACTGCTTGACAGCTGGTGTTGGTGTGTTTACATCCCTGTAGCTTAGCAGTTTGGCAAAAGAAACAGAATACCAGGCTTTAAAAAAAAAAAAAGCAATGGGATCAATTCAATTGGCTAAAAATACTTCAAGACGGTGCCCCAGCATGGCCACAGTCTCATGACACATAAAAGCTACACACACACACAGACATCTACATACATGCACTCGCATATACACACCCCTCGTGGACCTGTGATGCTAACTCTTGGTTCCGCTCTGTGAGAAATAATCCAAATCACTCCAGATTCTGGTTCCAAAGAAATTCAAAGAAAAAACAAACTGAAATATTTTCAGATTATTTCCAAGATAAACTTCAATTAGTGCCGTCTTGGATAAACAGAAGAAGCTCTGCAATAACAGCTTGGATGTTTTTCTAAGATATCAGATAATACAAAAAAAATGATACAACCAGATCAAACAACAAAACTAGTTATTTACATTATGTTCACATTTTCTCCTCTCTTTCTTTCTCCTACCATTCGCTCCCCCCACCCACCACCACCACTATCTCCACTCACGAGACTGTGGTTGGCCACAGGGTACAGCAGAAGAGATTTGCACAAGGGGACATGCAGTGGGACTGAACCTGGAACCACATGGTTGGGAAGCAGGTCTCTTACCACACAGCCATGCCTCTGTGTGTGTGTGTGTGTGTGTGTGTATGTTTGTGTACACACAGACACACACACACACACACACACACACAATGTACATATATTTGCATATAGAAGAGAGAGATGAGTAAAACCAAACTGTAGAGTCAACAAAGCTGATAAGCTCAACAGTTTGAGTCTCCTTTCAAGCTGACTAAAAGGGTCCACATCATTTTATATGATTCCACACTCACAAACACACACACACAGACCGGTACTGGATTAACCATTAAGCAAAAGAAGCACATACTTAGGGCAGCAAGGAAAGTAGGGGGGGGGGCACCAGAGAAATGATAAATTGCTTACGGCACAAAAGAAATTACTTTAAACTTGCTAAAATAACATTAGTGAGTTGTGCCTTTCCAAATTGCTTACTTGAGCGTTCATTTTCTCGGTTGAAGTATATTAAAAATCCCATCAGAACACCTATGCAATGAGGCAGGCTGGATGCCTTATCTCTGCTAAGTATAGAAGCAGATGTGTTACACAAGATTAATCTTAAAGATCTGATCAAAGACTTAGCAATTTTTCAAAAAATAGAAAACTTTTCAAATATAAATAAAACAGAAGTATACAAAAAATAAACATTATTTTCTATTTTCCTGTTAGTTTTGTTTCATTTATTTCATAGTTTATTATTGTTTATATTTTTGCTTTACACATATGGTTGGCGTTAGGAAGGGCATCCAGCCGTAGAAACACTGCCAGATTTGACTGGGCCTGATGAAGCCTTCTGGCTTCACAGACCCCAGTAGAACCGTCCAACCCATGCTAGCATGGAAAACGGATGCTAAACGATGATGATGATGATGATGATGATATATGGGGACACCAAAATCTTTTAAGTGTTTAGGGTCCGTACGGGTCTTAATTTGTCCCCGACTATGACCTACTATGGAATTCTGAAGACGGAACTTAGTCGACTAAATTCACCCCAGTACTCGAC
The DNA here is from genome assembly GCF_006345805.1 of Octopus sinensis. Classification (NCBI taxonomy): domain Eukaryota; kingdom Metazoa; phylum Mollusca; class Cephalopoda; order Octopoda; family Octopodidae; genus Octopus; species Octopus sinensis. The sequence continues at coordinate 4,232,555 of NC_043022.1, forward strand.
CGGTATTTTATCTTACTGATCTTGTAATAAAGGATGAAAGGCAAAGCTGACCTTGGTGAGATTTGAACTCAGATCTTAAAGAGACGGAACAAATACGACACATCATTTTATCCACTGCACTAACGACTCTGCCAAACCACCACCCTCACCACACTAACAACGACAAGTATAAATATTTAATTTAAAGCCTGACAGCCTTTATTTCTAATTATCAATAAAAGGCAATCGTAGTCTGAACCTTTCATTTCAGCAACGTACCGCCAACACTAATTCATTTATGTTGCTAAGCACGGAGCGAATTAGAAATAATGTTTCCATAAAATTACTAGCCATGAGCTCAGAACAATCTTTCGCTAATCTTACAATGTAATTTACAAGACAAAATTCCAAATGTATTGTCTATTAGTGGAAGTATGCTAAAAGGAAGGTGGCTATCATGGAAATTTCTTAATCACATCACGATACCATTCATTAAAATCTATCCGATAATATATATCAACTGATTGAGCGAATCTGAAAATGAACGACTGCAATCTAGCTGACAACAAGCAATGATACCGTAATGGAATAAAAGTTTTAAAGCAATTGAGCCGAAATTTAGCTCTGTATCTTTCTCTAGGTCCCGGCTTGGAGAGTTTCGCTCTGGGAGAGCCATGGACGGCAGTGTCGCTAATTTATAGCAATCCATTTTCCTTTCTTTTCTTTTCTTTTTTCTTCACTGTTAGTGATAAAGTGCGGATGCTCCGAAGATATTATGGCTTGTGATAGTCCAATTAACTTCACAAGTAGCCTATTACCACAAGAAAATTGTTAAATAATAAAGGTGATATGGAAGGTTTATTTATCAGAGTCCAAAATACTAACAAACTAGTATTTTGTTGATCCATCAAAATATATATATATATATATATGTACACACACACATACACTTATACATGCATCTGTGTGTATATGACATCACCCATAAATGATGTCATTTAACAGACTTTTGGTCAGAAGCTATGACAAACTAACGGTTTGGTATTCCGTGTTAAAATATGACCAATTTCAACAGAACTGATACAATCTAACTTATCTGATAAGTATTTTCTGTAGCTGGCAGCCAGCCTGCAGGACTATTACGCTAGTACCGTACCGAGCTACTGCTGTCAGCCAGGGGAAACGGTTAATTCTGAAGAAATCTTTTCTAAAGCTCTGCTGCACTATATCTATCAACACTTCCTGATTTGATAGAACGGTACCGACATAAATGTCAAGTAAATGGTATCATGGAGAAAAGCAATTTCTGTGGTAATAAAAGAAAAAGATGCTCAACGCCAGAGGCCATTGTAACCGATTGAGTTTGTTTTATGACTTTTAGGCCTTATTCATTGGAGATAATAGGATTTGCAACCAATCGTGCTTTTATGAGTGATTTTAGACTATTTATTCGAGCAATAAAAATTTATCAGCAGACATCTCCAGATGACTTCACTTTTTATCTGATATACAGACAAATCTGAAATTATTATATCTACAAGAAGAATGCAGGCTTTCAAGAGAAAGATGAATGAATGCATTAAAAGAAGAAGAACAAAAAGTAAAAAAAAAAAAAAGCACTTCCCCCACTAAAACCACTATTACCTCTGCCGCCGCCACCCACCCTGAATATCAATATCAAAGACGGTCGTACCGAGAGAAATAAATTCTTAAACTTAAAAACACTAAAAATGATTCCGTGGAAATAAATATATAATTTATGGATCAAAAGGTTGAACAAAGTTGAGTTATTCACGGAGGGGGCCCCACCGCCGATGGCGTTGGACTCGGACTACAAAAACGGTCTTAAAAGTTTCTGACAAATTATGCCAGTTCAGAAATCAGAATGTTTTTTTTTTTCTTATTCAGAGCCAACGCCATGTTTCATCATCTTCAAATTGAAACAAAATGTCTAGGTAGCAAAACAAGACATCAAAGCAATGGTGTAGTAGTAGCAGCAACAGCAGTAGTAGTAGTAGTAGTAGTAGTGGTGGTGGTGGTGGTGGTGGTGGTAGTAGTAGCAGCAGTAGTAGTAGTGGTGGTGGTGGTGGTAGTAGTAGCAGCAACAGTAGTAGTAGTAGTAGTAGTAGAAGTAGTAGTAGTAGTAGTAGAAGTAGTAGTAACAGTAGTAGTAGTAGTAGTGGTGGTAGTAGTAGCAGCAACAGTAGTAGTAGTAGTAGTAGTAACAGTAGTAGTAGTAGTAGTGGTGGTAGTAGTAGTAGCAGCAACAGTAGTAGTAGTAGTAGTACTAGTAGTAGTAGCAGTAGTAGTAGTAGTACGGGGGGGTATCTGCTATGACAGCGTGTTGCTGCATCCACCGTTTGTTGGTGATTCCTTACTACTCGGCATGGACCCTACATCAAGAATATATTATTATTAGGGAAACCTTGCCAGATCGGATTGGAGCCTGGTGCAGCCGTCTGGATGACCAGCCCTCAGTCAATGCATCCAACCCATGCCAGCATGGAAAGTGGACATTAAACGACAACGACGACGATGATGATGATTATGGTTGGAGCCAGGCAAAGTGGTGAGCTGGCAAAACTGTCAGCACACCGTCCGAAATGCTTAGCGGCATTTTGTCTGTCTTCACAATCTCTGAGTTCAAATTCTGCTGAGGTTGACTTCACCTTTTTATCCTTTTGGGGTCAATAAATTAAGTACCAGTGAAACACTAGGATCGATGTAATCAACTAGTCCCCACCCCCAACAAAATTCTGGGCCCTGTGCCTAGAGTAGAAACAATTATTATTATTATTATTATTATTCAATCGTGGTCGTTCGCCAGCCTCATCTGGCACCTGTGTCGGTGGCACATAAAAACACTATCCGAGCGTGGCCGTCTGCCAGCCTCGTGTGGCACCTGTGTTGGTGGCACATAAAAAACACCATCCGAGCGTGGCCGTTCGCCAGCCTCGTCTGGCACCTGTGTCGGTGGCACATAAAATCACCCACTACACTCTCGGAGTGGTTGGCGTTAGGAAGGGCATCCAGCTGTAGAAACACTGCCAGATCTGACTGGCCTGGTGCAGCCTTCGGGCTCCCCAGACCCCAGTTGAACCGTCCAACCCATGCTAGCATGGAAAGCGGACGTTAAATGATGATGATGATGATGATGATTATTATTATTACTATTTAAGGCAACAAACAGTCAGAATTGTTAGTATGCCAGGGGAAATGTTTAGCAGCATTCCTGCCCTCTCTACTTTCTGAATTCAGATTCCACCGAGGTGGACTTAGCCTTTCATCTTTTCAGGGGTTGATAAACTAAGTACCAGTTGATGTAAATGATTTACCCACTTCCTTGAAATTGCTGGCCTTGTGCAAAAATTAGAAACCAATAATGACAAATTTGAATATTTTATTTACTAAATGATCCAAATTCTTCATTATAGGAATCCCACGACTATTCCAGACATTACATTCCAAAACACACTGCAATAGGAGAAAATCTGCCAAGTAGAAACAGTACTGCCCAGTATATATGTTTACTCGGAAACTTGTTTCAGTCATTTGACTGCGGCCATGCTGGAGCATCGCTTTTTTAGTCGAGCAAATTGACCCCAGGACTTGTTCTTTGTAAGCCTAGTACTTATTCTATCGGTCTCTTTTGCCGAACCGCTAAGTAACGGGGACGTAAACACACCAGCATCGGTTGTCAAGCGATGTTAGTGGGGACAAACACAGACACACAAACACACACACACATATATATACATATATACGACGGGCTTCTTTCAGTTTCCGTCTACCAAATCCACTCAGAAGGCTTTGGTCGGCCCGAGGCTATAGTAGAAGAAACTTGCCCAAGGTGCCACGCAGTGGGACTGAACCCGGAGCCGTGTGGTTGGTAAGCAAGCTACTTACCACACAGCCACTAATTTGTATATATTTATTTTATTATAAATGCAAACCAACACCATGGCAGAATCGACGTAAGCTTAAATAATAAACCGTGATAGGTGAGCCACGATATAGCGAGGGATTATTGTATTTTATTTATTGAAACACATGGAGACTGACACACATTAGAAATAGGTAATAAAATGGTTAAGAAGCAGAAAACAATGGTTCTCTGGGCCAAATTCGGATATAATCCAGTGGATACTGTTTTGGTTTTTTTTTCCCCAGATTCATTCAAAAAGAGAAACCTTATTGATTTTGAATCAATAGCAGAAGGAGAGAAAGATTGACTCCAACAAACTGTCACAGCAGATGCATCAAACATCAATAAATAGAAACGTTCGGTAAATAGTAAGCTTTTAAATCATGAAACCTGAATGGGAGCAAATTATACACACACACAAGTATATACATACATACATACATATATACATGCAACTACACATACATATATATATATATATATATATTGGCTTAAGTCTTTCATTGTTTGATTTGCCTAATAGTGGTTTTGTCTCTAATTTAATATAATATATATATATATATATATATATACATACATACACACGCACATATATATATATATATACTCTTTTTTTTTAATTCTTTTACTTGTTTCAGTCACTTGACTGCGGCCATGCTGGAGCACCGCCTTTTGTCGAGCAAATCGACCCCGGGACTTATTCTTTGTAAGCCCAGTACTTATTCTGTCAGTCTCTTTTGCTGAACCACTAAGTTACGGGGATGTAAACATACCAACACCAGTTGTCAATTGGTGGAGCAAGACAAACACAAAGGCATCTATCTATTTCTCTTTCTCTCTCTCTCTCTCTCTCTCTCTCTCTCTCTATATATATATATATATATATATATATATATATATATATATATATATATCTGTAAATTAATATGTGACAATTATTCAATAGCCAAGATAAAACTTTGTTTTGGATGCCGAAGTGGAAATCCAAACACCATCTCTAACCGAAGAGATGGTGTTGTGGATTCCCACTTTGGCATCTGAGACTCAGAGTTTTATCTTGGCTATTGAATAATTGTCACATATTATTTTACAGATAAATTTCCTCTATTTACCTAATATTGAGGTCTCTTTCTTTCTTTTGTTATCTTACTGTTTTTACCAATATATATATATATATATACATACATACATACATACACACACAATGAAAAGAAGAAGTGAAAGAAACTTCTTTAACACACCTTTAATTCTAAGTTCCAGATGTTGCCGTACCATCTCCATTTGCAACACCAGTTTACATGAAAATTTTGGAAGAAAAAAATCACGTAATATTTGCCCTTTTAGGCATTGGAGAAGCACTTCCTCACACTTGCATCAAAGGCATGTTATTACACACACACACACATATACACGCAGTGGGCTTCTTTCAGTTTCCATCTACCAAATACACTCACAAATCTTTGATCAGTCCGAGGCTTATAGAAGACACTTGCCCAAGGTGCCATGCAATGGGATTGAACCTGGAGCCATGTGATCGAGAAAGAAGCTTCTTACTACACAGCCACACCTGCAGCAAGGGGAATAGTTTTCATAACAGAAAATTAATTAAAGGTGTGGTAATTATCATAATATTTTTTTTTTAATAAAAGTATCTGAATGCCAATAGACAAAGAAGAACGTTTTTTTTTTTTTTTTTTTGTTTATTCCATTTTAAATTGTCACCAAGTAATTTCGAATGCTGAAATAGCTGGGCTGCAACATAAATTGGCCTAATTGTCTTATAAAAGGTTAATTAATAAATAGTCCACATTTCATAACAACAAAATTGGAGAATGAAGAGGAGAATTTTCTGCCAATTAATGTAATTTTATTATATTATTATCAAACAACAGTTGTAGTAAAATTAGCGCCGGCAGCAGCAGTAGCAGTGATTAACTTCAAAGTCAAAATTATCTGCCTACATACACACACATAGATGTATGTGTTTATATATATATATATATATACACACACCCACACAAATACACATTTATGTAGCTTTTTATGTTTAACAAAACAACTATGACAATTAATGAATCTGTTCTGAAGACAATTTAAAGTTATTAACAACGAATGTGTTAAATCAACTTAAATAACATGTAGGTCTCTTATTTTGCAAACGTCCTAATTAATGACATCAATTAATCAACTGTTTAACCCTAATGGCTTTAGAGGGAAGGCAAATGGATGTTGCAGTATGTGTGATGCCTTTTACAGTAGTGATAACCAACCAAACGCAGGCATGCACATGGCCACCTACATTGGAGCGAGAGAACAACAACTGCTTGGATAAACCCTGAGATATGACAGGTACTAATTTTATCAATGGTCCAAGGATGAATGATGATGCTGGCTTCAGCTGGATCTGCTACCCACAACAACCCTTTTACAATAACTGCTACTAGTGCAAGTACAAGGGGCTGAAGGGATGAGTACCCCTGATCCCAATAATTGACTGGTTCCCTATTTTTACCAACCCTGGCAGGATAAAACTTACAGTCGACCCTGGAAAGATTTTAAACTCAGAATGTAAGGTGCTGGAATAAATATTGCAAAGGTTTTTGCTGTAATGGCGGTGCCTGACTTAGTGGTTAGGGTGTTGGACTGACAATCGTAAGATAGTGGTTTCGATTCCTGGGCTGGGTGATGTGCCATGCTTTTGAGCAAAACACTGCAGTCCACTCAGTTGGTAAAAATGAGTAATCCTGCAATGGATTGACGTCCCATCCAGGGGTGAATGTACATGCTAGGGAAACCAGCCCTATGCTACTTAGGGAGTAAGGTGAACTAACCATTTGCTCTAAGGAGTCTGCCCAACCAACTGCCCTTTACAATATGTGCAAAAGATTTGGCTAAATATAAAGTTAATATTGCCTCTTGTCATTTGCTTCAGCCACTGGACTGTGGCCAGGCTACAGCACTGCTTTGAACAGTTTTGCTGAGTCAATTGATCCCAGTAATTCTGGTGGGGGGGGGGATATAATAAAAAGATCGATTTAATTCTTCAACAGTCAAATTACTCAGTCAGTTGTTTTGCTTATTTATTCACACTGTTTTGAATTAATCATGGATTATCTCATAGCTTCGAGATTTCAATGATGTGAATGGTTAATTTTAGAATTATTGTAAGGTAAGTGTAAGAGGTCAGATCTGGCTAGTTTGAACATAGAACAGGTAGAATATTTGGGTCAGATACAGCTGATTCAACCCTTTAGCAGCATTGTGAATACTCTGTCAAATAAAATACTTATTCATTCACACTGTTTTGAATTAATCCTGCATTATCTCATAGCTTTGAGATTTCAATGATGTGATTGTTTCATTTTTAGAATGACATAGTCGGGTAGGTGTAAGAGGCTGGATCTGACCAGTTTGAATATTTAACAGGTAGAATATTCAGGTGGAAATGCTAAAGAGTTGAAAGATAAAAAGCTGTTTCCCAGCCGTCTTTTTCCCTTGCTTTCATTGCCACACAACAAATAGACATAAAATGAGATATATCGGGGGGGGGGGGGGGGGGGTGAGAAAAGCTTTATTCTTTTTCTTTGTCCTCTACAGGTGAATGCTGAATGCTGAATGCCAAACCTGTCACATCTATCACTAACCACTCAACTGTAATCTTATCAGGGTCACCTTTAGGTGTAAGTAACATCTGCCCTAAAGGCGACCACGGGCATCACAGTCAAGTACCTTTGCTTCCTCTCAATCACCCGGCCCCTACCCTATATATCTCTCTCTCAAACAATGGGAAGTTCAAAGAAGCTCACATTCACTTCTTTCAGCCATTGAACTGTGGCCATGCTGCAGCAGCACCACCACCACCACCGTCGTCATTGGTTTTCTATCACTCATTCCAGTCTCGGTACTTTTTTTTTTTTTTTAAACTTTTTACTTGTTTCACTCCTAAGACCACAGCCATGCTGGAGCATCACCTTAACGAATTTTTTGTTGTTGAAGGAATTGGCTCCAGAACTTACCGTTTTCTAAAGCCTGGTACTTATGCTATCAGTCACTTTTGTTGAACTGCTACGTTATGGGGATATAAACACCAACACCAGTTGTCAAGCGGCAGCAGGGGACAAACACAGATACAAAAACACTCACACACACACACACACACATATACAAGGTGCGATGGGTAAATTGTAGCCATTTTATATTTTTAATTTCGCACATCCGCATTGTTTGCTTTAGATTTTGTCGACTACACAGTATAGTAGGGTCAGTTGGGCACCATCACACAATTAACTCTGCCAGAAATGTGAAAACAGGCTGTACTGCTTGGCATTCATTCCAGAAGCTCCAATATGAACATTTCAGAGTATTTGGGTGTCAATCTGAGGAGATGTACTGAGGGTGATGTTATGCCTCCATTCATCTTCCCACGCGATCTCACACTCAACACAGAGGCCTACATCAAATGCCTGGAGGAGGTAGTGCTGTTCTGGATCAAGAGGGTGGCTGCTAGAACACCCATGTCTGGCAATAGGACTCTGCACCTTGCCACACAAGCAGGAGAACCCAGTCATGGCTGACAGATAATTTCTGTGACCACATCACCCCTAAATCTGGTCACCTAACTCCCCACACCTCAACCCCCCTGATTATTATGTGTGGGGTGCAGTTGAGCGAGACACCAACAAAACGTGCCAGCCTAGTCAAACCGTCCAACCCATGCCAGCATGGACAACAGACATTAAATGATGATGATGATTATTTAGTTTGAGAATTATATTGCAAGGTAAGCGTAAGAGACCAGATCTGGCTAGTTTGAACATAGAACAGGTAGAATATTGTCCTGCTTGCTAAATACAAATACAGTAAGGATCTTCATGGCCAATGCTGGGGTTTCATAACTGGCATGTAAAAAGCACCCACTCACTTTTGGAGTGGTTGGCGTTAGGAAGGGCATCCAGCTGTAGAAACATTGCCAGATCAGATTGGAACCTGGTGCATCGCCCCAGTTTACCAGTTTTCAGTCAAACCGTCCAATCCATGCCAGCATGGAAAACAGACGTTAACTGATGATGAAAAACTTTGATCAACTGAAATTATCCTCCAAGTAAAATACACATAGACAGTATTTTATGAGGGATATGGGTAGTTCCCATGGGCACTATCTTTTGAATTTCTGCCATTTTGGGGTTTCCTGGTATCTGAGCTAGGTAGCAATCAGCTCCTTTTGCTATCATTCCTAGGGCACCTATGACAACAGGTATTGTTTTAGTCTTCAGGTTCCATATTTTGCCAATTTCTATTTCAAGATCTTTATACTTGCTCAGTGTTTGGTAGATATTATTATTATTATTATTATTGTTATTATTATCATCATTTATTGTTACTATTTCATAGAGACATCAAGTCACCAGTTTCGGCATATCAATGTTCTAATTAATAATTTTAGTGGCTCAATCGTTGCAAACATTACATGGATCGTTAGTTTAGGCATAAATAGCAAAAGCAAAAGACAAACCATTCATGGAAAGGAAAGAAAACTAAAAGAAAAATAAAAAAAAAACAAAAACAGAAAAATAAAAGAGAGAGAGAGAGAAATATTGTAGAAATGTTAAAATTGATTTTGAATGATACAAAAATTATTATGGAACTTTGGAATCAATTTGAGTTAATAATCGCAAAATGAAAGAATGGTTTCTCAGAAAGCTCCCAAGACAATTTGTCAGTGAAGAAATATCTTATCAAAACTGCAGCGAACGGAGCTAAAAATGCCGACTGTTTGTCAAATCATTGAAAACGAAGGAGAAGAACAAAGTGAGTGCTTAGGGAATATGTGATGCCAGTCATCTCGAAAATGGTGGATCTGCTGCTGCAGTGGAAATATTCTACAGCTCACATTATCTACAAGAGCATTGTTTCTTTTTGTTTATCGATGAAGTTTAGGAATAATTCCTTCCAGAAACAGCAGAATTATCTATCTATCTATGAGAAGCTACACTTGTACAGAAACCAACAGAGGGGCCTCTACATGGTGAACCTACTAGAAATAGCAGCCAAATTATCTCCACTCTCTCTCTTTTACTTGTTTCAGTCATTTGACTGCGGCCATGCTGGAGCACCGCCTTTAATCGAGCAACTCGACCCCGGGACTTATTCTTTTGTAAGCCCAGTACTTATTCTATCGGTCTCTTTTGCCGAACCGCTAAGTGACGGGGACGTAAACACACCAGCATCGGTTGTCAAACAATGCTAGGGGAACAGACACAGACACACAAACATACACGCACACACATATATATATATATATACATATATACGACGGGCTTCTTTCAGTTTCCGTCTACCAAATCCACTCACAAGGCCGTCTTTAAAAATCAAAAAAAAAAGTCTAGCTTTTACTCGTTTGCTTCATTCATCAGATTATGGCCATGCTGGAGCATCACCTTGAAGGGTTTTAATACCAGTCCTTTTTTTTTTAATCTAGTACTTATGTCGGTGACCTAAATTAAAAACCTCTCGTCAAAATCTCACGTTAATTCATATTACAGACACTAGCATAACAACAACAAAGTTATTTTAATAAATTCTTTGTCATTTTCAAAATTAATTGAAACAAAGCCAGCAAATACATTTCAGCAGAAAAATGGTTAAAGAAACAAAAAAAAAGTGGGGGTGGGGTTAAAGTGTTCTAAATTAAAATCTTACACCGAAATGTCACGTTAATTTTTATTCCAAAACCTAGCACAATAACAACAAAGTTATTTTAATAAATTCTTTGTAATTTCCAAAAGTAATTGCAACAAAGGCAGAATTATTCCAACAGAATTATGGCAACAAAAAAGGGTTTGAGAGCAACATTTCCACTCTCCCCACGAGCAGCCATTTTGCCTGCTTTGTTCCCGCTCCAAGAGACACACAAAGCCACGTTTAATCTAATCGACAACATCACCATACTGCACAGCCGCCATACTGCCTTACTACGGACCGACCTGACTGTAGTACTGTCGTCTGGTCTCTCGTCACTGATTCAATGAACATGTCTCTGAATAATCAGATTCTAACACACTCTCTCGGATACTTTTATTTCTTTTGTTAACAATCAACTACGTTCCAAACATCTGGCTGGATAGTACCCCACCCCACCCCGCTCATCATCAGCAATGTCGCTCTAACCATCATCAAATGGCTGTTTCCATTCTTAACATCACTCTAAAAGAGACAGTTTTCTTTGATTGAAAGCACACTTTGCCCTTTCTTCCTCGCCCCCCACACATTCCAACATTTTTTTTCTCAGAGACTTTTTATTTTAATTTTATTATTTTTTTTTTCCTTTTCTTTTGGTCAGGTCACGTACGTACCAATCGTAGTTTAGCCACATCTCTTTAGTCATTCATAACCTAAGCTGCAAACAGTGCCAAGCGGGAGAAAATGTCAGAGCAAATTGCCGCCAAATACCAACAAATTAACAGAGAAATGGTAGACAGCTTATTTACAAACCGCCACATCCTCCGATGCTAAAATGGTTTGGGGGAACAGCGCGGTTGTGGTGCGACTCTCATTGAGTTCTTGGTTCCTTCCCTCTCACACAGATTTAGTCTTATCAGAACTAATGTCAATACATAACTTTATATAAAGCAAAAGACATGGGTTTCAGACACAACAGCTTAACCCTTTGCCATTCAGATTATTCTGTCAAATGCAATGCTTATTAATTCATATTGCTTTTAATTAATCCTGCATTATCTTGCAGATTCAGGAGGCGAGGTAGTTGAGCTCCTTCCAAGCAGGCCCCACGAAGGCAAAGTGGCCAAGTTCCTTTTGAGTGTTGGGCCTTGAGGAAGCAATGACCAAGACCTTTGGCATTATGTCATGCTTGAGAAGAAAACCCATAAAGCCAAGCAAAGTTGGAGTATCACGCAAATGGCACCTGCACCGGTGGCACAAAAAAGCACCCATGACACTCTCAAAGTTGTTGGTGTTAAGAAGGGCATTCAGCTGTAGAAAACCATGCCAAATCAGTGCAGCCTTCCAGCGTGCCAGCCTAGTCAAACCGTCCAACCCATGCCAACATGGACAACGGACATTAACTGATGATGATGATTATTTAGTTTGAGAATTATATTGCAAGGTAAGCGTAAGAGACCAGATCTGGCTAGTTTGAACATAGAACAGGTAGAATATTATCCTGCTTGCTAAATACAAATACAGTAAGGATCTTCATGGCCAATGCTGGGGTTTCATAACTGGCATGTAAAAAGCACCCACTCACTTTTGGAGTGGTTGGCGTTAGGAAGGGCATCCAGCTGTAGAAACACTGCCAGATCAGATTGGAGCCTGGTGCACCGCCCCAGTTTACCAGTTTTCAGTCAAACCGTCCAATCCATGCCAGCATGGAAAACAGACGTTAACTGATGATGAAAAACTTTGATCAACTGAAATTATCCTCCAAGTAATTAACGAAGGAAAACTCCCTATAGGGATAAACATCAAAGGGCATGACTCTAATAAGATCTGCTAATTGAAATTTAGAGGGAAATATAGACAATGCAGAATGGAGAGTGTCCGGATTATCACTTAACTTGTATGAGACTTTACCACAGAGGGGAACATCAGTGGAGCCAGTATTGAAACACGTGATATCATGAGAACCATACTAACCTTCTTTACATTCATTTTGGAGGAAATGAAGGTAATCATCATCATCATCGTTTAACGTCCGTTTTCCGCGCTAGCACGGGTTGGACGGTTTCGACTGGGGTCTGGGGAGCCAGGGGCTGCCCCAGGCTCCAGTCTGGTCTGGCAGTGTTTCTACAGCTGGATGCTCTTCCTAACGCCAACCACTCCGCGAGTGTAGTGGGTGCTTTTTACGTGCCACCTGCACAGGTGCCAGAGGGGTCTGGCATCGGCCACGGTCAGTTGGTGCTTTTTATGTGCCACCTGCACAGAAGCCAGTCGGGGCGGTGCTGGCATCGGCCACGTTCGGATGGTGCTTTTTATGTGGGGAAGGGAGAAAACTCTAATACCCTACTGCTATCATTTATTTCTGTTCCTCTTACAGCAGAGGGATGGAATAACTTGGAAATTTTCCAACAAGACTTTATAAAGTTGAGACAACTGATGTTTAAGTGTAAGTGTTTTTTCGTGAATGTTAAGAAAGTGCGGAAACAAGACACTGACTCTGGACAAACCATCAACGGAAGCAAAGAGTTGGGAGCCAAGTAACCATCGTAAGAGAGAAGAAATGTTGACAACAACAATACTGAGTAAATAAATAAAACTGGTGATGAGCAACACATGGTGGGTGGATAGGATATCAGTCAAGGGAGAATTTACAAGGGAAAATACAAACAACATCAACAAAAAACAATTCTAGGCTTTAGAAAACAACACTGAAATCAAACCTAATCACAAAGAAAAGGGAGTTAAGATAAGGGGGGGGGAACAATTTTTCCTTTTCCCCTTTTACCCCCCCACCCCCACCCCACCCCTCGAGCTTTCTCGGTTTACATGTCTTCAATGTAACCTAAATGGATCGAGAAATTGTTGTAAAACAGTGAAAAATTTCAATTTGGAGTTTCTAGTAGTCAAGAAGAGGCTGAAAGTGAAGTCTGTAGTCGGATCCAATTCATCAAAGAGGAAACAGGGTTGGGTGAGGAGAGGGGGTGGGGTGGGAAGAAGAGACGGGGGGGCGGGGGTGGTAGGTAGGAGTTAATTAACTGAGAGTGAAACCACAAGGAGCTGAGAAGCAACACAAGGCAAACATAGCTTTAAACACACGGATCACACAGCAAGAGAAGCAGCAAATAGCTCCTTCCTGAAATAATTAGCAACTAATCAAAGAGTGGGGTCCATGAGTCTGAAAGAATTCGGTAGGCACACATTAACACACACGTGCATACACACATGCATATATATATTTGTGTATATATATATATATGCATGCGTATACACACACATATTTATATATATAATATGCATGCCTATATAGACACATATGTATAATATGCAAGCATATATATACACACATATATACATATAAACACACACACACACAACATGTCTATGGATGTGCATACACAGACTTGGAACCTGTAAGACGATCTTCCAGCCCAATTCTCAGAGGGATTATTCCTGAATGCAGCAGCGACTGTCTTGGAGTAAATTGTTAATGCTGCCAGCAGAAAAATCTTATTAGCTTACATTACAAGTAACAAGGGTATCTGGTCATGTTTTTATCAAGTAGAGGGGAGGAAAGATTTGTATTGACACGTACATGAGCTTGTTGCATTAAAACATCATTGTTGTCGAGAAGTTAGCACAAGGGAGCCATAAAATACGTCTTGCTTACATTCTCTAACATCTCCTCAAAGACATGAACCACACACTGCAAGGCTTATATCGCCGCCACCATCACTGGTTTTGCATCCACTTTTCTCAGTCTGGTATAGGTTGGACAAACCATATTGCTGAAGTATTTTGCAGCTGGATACCCTTCCTGACTCCCACACGAGGTGATATATGTATATATATATATGTCTGGCGCCACACGATCTTCAACGCAGTCAGCAAGTTTGAGGAACAAAGAAGAGACACACTTAAAGACAAGAGACACAGGAGGAAGGCGCAAGCCGCCTCTGACACCACACCGGATGTTACCTTCATCTGTGGACACTGCTCACGGACCTAACTTTCCCATATCAGACTTGTCAGTCATGAGCGTGCATGCACGCGACGTGGGCAGCCTCCTGATCTTTGTTCGCGAAGCTAAGCCCTGGCAGAACCATTAGCACGCCGGGCGAAATGCGTAGCAGTATTTCGTCTGCCTTTACATTCTGAGTTTAAATTCCGCCGAGGTTGACTTTGCCTTTCATCCTTTCGAGGTCGATAAATTAAGTACCAGCTACGCACTGGGGTCGATGTAATCAACTTAATTCGTTTGTCTGTCCTTGTTTGCCCCCTCTATGTTTAGCCTCTTGTGGGTAATAAAGAAACATATATATATACATATATATATATAAAAATAAATATATATTGGCCGTTCGCCAGCCTCATCTAGCACCTGTGTCGGTGGCACATAAAAACACCATCCGAAGACCCGGCAAGACTAGTCAGGCCATATCCCATGCCCCCCCCCCTACCTGGGACGTAGTCAGTCCACCTGTGCATACCTTCCTCCTTGTGATACTTGTGAAGGCCTGTTGAGGCAAGTGAAAATCAAAATGAAATCAAAACAAATCAAATCAAATCAAATCAAAATAGATGAACACTAATGGAATTGTATCTTTGTGGTACCAGTGCCGGTGGCACACAAGAAAACCATCCGAACGTGGCCGTAGCCAGTACCGCACCGACTGGCCTCCGTGCTGTGGGCACGTAACAAACACCATCCGATCGTGGCCGTTCGCCAGCCTCATCTGGCACCTGTGTCGGTGGCACATAAAAACACCATCCGAAGACCCGGCAAGACTAGTCAGGCCATATCCCATGCCCCCCCCCCTACCTGGGACGTAGTCAGTCCACCTGTGCATACCTTCCTTCTTGTGACACTTGTGAAGACCTGTTGAGGCAAGTGAAAATCAAAACAAATCAAATCAAATCAAAATAGATGAACATCAATGGAATTTGTATCTTTGTGGTACCAGTGCCGGTGGCACGTGTCACACAAGAAAACCATCCGAACGTGGCCGTAGCCAGTACCGCATCGACTGGCCTCCGTGCTGTGGGCACGTAACAAACACCATCCGATCGTGGCCGTTTGCCAGCCTCATCTGGCACCTGTGTCGGTGGCACATAAAAACACCATCCGAGCGTGGCCGTCTGCCAGCCTCGTCTGGCACATAAAAAACACCATCCGAGCGTGGCCATTTGCCAGCCTCGTCTGGCACCTGTGTCGGTGGCACATAAAATCACCCACTACACTCTCGGAGTGGTTGGCGTTAGGAAGGGCATCCAGCTGTAGAAACACTGCCAGATCTGACTGGACTGGTGCAGCTTTCGGGCTCCCCAGACCCCAGTTGAACCGTCCAACCCATGCTAGCATGGAAAGCGGACGTTAAATGATGATGATATATATATATCTTCATATTCTGCTGTTGTTCACATGTTGAAACTGACAGCTCTGCCAAGTAACAGAACAATTGTTTAGGATGTCATCATTACTTTGCTATCAAATCCATTCATAAAGCTTTAGTTGGCTTGACGATATAGTAGAAGATGGCCAAGGTGCCAAACAATGGGACTGAACCTGGAACCATGTGGTTGGGAAGCAAACTTCTTACCACACAGTTGCTGCATTTTATAAAATTATATTACTGCTGCATTGTATGAAAAAAAAGAAAAATTAAAATATTTTGTGGATTGTGGAAGTGTATAACCAATTTATTGCAAATAAATTTTAACAAAATCTTATATGAACACCACCCCCCACCCCCGATCACATGGACCCAGAGAGGGGGAAAAAAGCAGA
>NC_043022.1:4253918-4273918 GCF_006345805.1 Octopus sinensis
ACAGGGTCATCATACAGCCTCACTCAACTCCACTTAAAACAGACAAACCAGCGAGCATGAGGCATCCACGTGGTTGTTCCAACATGCTAGACATAGCAGCAGAAATACTGGGCAGTTGGGAAGTTGGCTTTGCAGCGATGATTGTCCGGTTTTAGAGCTGCCTCTCTCGAGTGGTATCCTGGGCAAGTATCTACCCTCCCAGCCTCGGCCCAACCTTTATTCCTTCGGACATATCAGCCTCACTCAACTCCACTTAAAACAGACAAACCAGCGAGCATGAGGCATCCACGTGGTTGTTCCAACATGCTAGACATAGCAGCAGAAATACTGGGCAGTTGGGAAGTTGGCTTTGCAGCAATGATTGTCCGGTTTTAGAGCTGCCTCTCTCGAGTGGTATCCTGGGCAAGTATCTACCCTCCCAGCCTCGGCTCAACCTTTATTCTTTCGGACATATCAGTAATTTCCAATGTCCAGCCATGTCACACTGTCGCATCCGCCTGACTGAATAATGTGACACCCAAAACCAATGGTAAGATCCTTCCAATCATTTTACATAATGCCAAGAAGAAAACAATGCAATCCTACTATAAAGAAGTGATGGCCATGGCTGGAATACACTCAGTCAGGAATGACCTGGGGGCTAAACAAAAAACTAAAAGAAAATATTATCGTAAGCCGCCTCAGTTCTTTTTACCTCGCTTTCCATCGCCAGCTTGATTGCGCCCCGCCCCGCCCTGTGCC
This sequence comes from Octopus sinensis, assembly GCF_006345805.1. Lineage (NCBI taxonomy): Eukaryota > Metazoa > Mollusca > Cephalopoda > Octopoda > Octopodidae > Octopus > Octopus sinensis. Next base: position 4,254,660 of record NC_043022.1, read on the forward strand.
ACTCCCCCTATTACCACTTTTGATGCCGATCCACCCGAGACCACCCCTTGGCTCTACGAAACAAGAAGCCAGCCATTTATGAGTGCATGCATGGGGGCACGTCTGTACTAATGTTTGCCTCCCAGCTATTGCATGACAACCAGTGTTGGTTTGTTTGCATCCCTGTAACTCAGCAGTTCAGCAAAAGAGACCAATACAGCCCCAGCATGGTCACAGTCTAATGACCAAGGAAAAGGTAATATATTCTTTCACTTCTTACAGTCATTTGAATGCGACCATACTGGAGCGCCACCTTAAAGGGTTTTTTTTAGTCAAAAGAAATTGACCCCAGGCCTTATTCTTTGTAAGCCTGGTACTGATTCTATTGTTCTCTTTTGCCAAACCACTAAGTTACAGGGACATAAACACACCAACATCAGTTGTCAAGTGGTGGTGGTGGGGGGACAAACAGATACCCACACCTATATATATATATACATACACACACACATATATACACATTTCTATATACATATATATACGCGCATGCACACACACACACACACATACATACATACAGCATGCTTCTTTCAGTTTCCATCTATCAAATCCATTCACAAGGCCTCGGTTGGCTAAAGGCTATAGTAGAAGACGCCTACCCAAGGTGCCATGCAGTGGGACTGAACCCAGAATCATGTGGTTGGGAAGCAAGCGTCTTATCACAGAGCCACACCTGCACCTCCACACAGCCACACCTGCACCTCCACACAGCCACACTTGCACCTCCACACAGCCACACCTGCACCTCCACACAGCCACACCTGCACCTCCACACAGCCACACCTGCACCTCCACACAGCCACACCTGCACCTCCACACAGCCACACCTGCACCTCCACACAGCCACACCCGCGCGTGCACACACACACACACACACACACAAAGCAAGCATAAGAATGCGGTCTCTTGTAAAGCCCCGACCCATTTCTAAGAAGTGGGCAGGTGTTTTAATGGAACGATGCCACGCAAATTAGCATCGGAAAGAGGAGAGAAGAGCCAGTAACCACGTAACCAGACAGGGAGATGATAACAACCAAGTTACAAGCATTCAACAGTCGGTTATCAGATATGAAGCGCTGTTTGGTTGGAGATTCCAACTTCAATGGTTCTCGAGGTTTTCACCGTTCAACAGGTTAATAGCAAAACTGACAGAGCAAATACAGGCTGCTGCGAGATTGATGTTGCTGATGATGAGGGCTCGAAACAAAATATTAATGACGGATACACCCAAAGCTTATCATATCTCATATCTTTTTGTTTCAGCCATAAGACTGCGGCCATGCTGGGGCAATTGTTTGAAGGATCTTTTGCTAAACAAATCGACCGCGGTAATTATGTTTTATTTTTAAGCCTGGTACTTATTCTATCAGCCTCTTTAGCTGAACTGCTATGTTATAGGGATCTAAACACACCAACACCAGTTGGCAAGCAGTAGTGGGGGGGTGGGAGGCAAACACACGACACAGGCTTCTTTCAGTTTCCATGGACTGAATCCCCTCGCAAGGCCTTAGTTGGCCTGAGGCTAAGATACTTGCCCGAGGTGCCACACAGTGGGGCTGAACCTGGAACCATGTGGTTGGGAAGCAAACTTCTTACCACACAGCCAGGCCTTATTGCTTCTTTTTAGAATTTCATTCTCGGATAAATGCAAGAGGCTGGAAATGGCTCCATATTCAGCCTCGGGTGTCAACATAAAACAAGCAGACTATTTCGGAGAAACTTTCAAAATATAAAGATCCGGAAACAGAGGGAACTCGAATGTGGAACCTAAAAACAGAAACAATTCCTATTCTAGTGGGCACATTAGGTATACTCTTTTACTTGTTTCAGTCATTTGACTGCACCCATGCTGGAGCACCGCCTTTTAGTCGAGCAAATCGACCCAAGGACTTATTCTTTTTAAGCCTAGTACTTATTCTATCGGTCTCTTTTGCCTAACCGCTAAGTAACGGGGACGTAAACATACCAGCATCGGTTGTCAAGCGATGTTGGGGGGACAAACACAGACACACAAACACATATATATACATATACATACATACATACATATATATATATATATATTATATATATATATAATATATATATATATAATATATATATATATATATATATGACAGGCTTCTTTCAGTTTCCGTCTACCAAATCCACTCACAAGGTTTTGGTCGGCCCGAGGCTATAGTAGAAGACACTTGCCCAAGGTGCCACGCAGTGGGACTGAACCCGGAACCGTGTGGTTGGCAAGCAAGCTACTTACCACACAGCCACTCCTGATAAAAAGTATTCAGGCAAATACATAACAAAAACACCAGGACTAACAAGTATATATAACATACAGAAAACAGCACTACAGGGCACTGCAAGCCTCCTACGTAAAACACTTTCAATACAGTAACCATAAGAGCATCACAACAAACCACTGCCCATACCCCAAGGCACACAGAGGTGCGCTCGGTAGTGCAGTGAAAGCACATGATAAGAATAGGACTATTGAACAACGACACCAATGGAGGATGTTAAAGGTTAAAGGTTGAGCTTATAATAATTGGTGTGTGGGGAATAGTAAGCCAAGGTATAGACAAATGGCTGAAGGAGATTCAAATAGAATGCCTGGTAGAGCTCCGACAGAAAGTTTGTCTCTTAGGGACAGCAAAGGTTATCATATCAGAAAGGTTCTAAGCACTTGAAAGACTGCAAAAAACTTGTGGATACCTGAGGTTACAGGTAGTAACCTGCTCCCCAAAGTAAATACTACCAGGAATAACACCGAACCTGAGCCAAACCAAAATAATCCTTCCTACTAGAGAGGCACAAGGCCTGAAATTTTGGGGGAGGGGTCCAGTCGATTATATCAACCCCAGTGTTTTACTGGTACTTAATTTATCAACTCCGAAAGGATGAAAGGCAAAGTTAACCTCGGCAGAATTTGAACTCTGAACATCGCAGTAGATAAAATACAATTAAGCACTTCACCCGCTTCTGCCAGATCACCACCTTAATAATAACAATAATAATAATGATGATGATAATCTATATTAGGGTTTTCTTAATAAAATGATGTTAACAGTATCGTTTTGCGAGGAGGGAGATATAACAGTAAGAAATTAACCAAAATTACAATTTAATTATAACAACACTAATTATTATCAGTTTTTGAAGAATTTTAAATTGATTTAAATCAAGTCATGTTTTTCATAAATTGATTTAAAACCAAATCATGTTTCGGCTTTAATATTTCGCTAACGACGAAAAGAAACAAAACTGAAATCATTAGTAGTTGATAGGGGTTACAAGTGTTAAAAATAGAAAAAAAGAAAAGCAAAAAAATTAATTACAATCTGCAGAATATAAAAAATAAAAAAATAGAGAAATTTAATACATATTTTGAAACCAACTGTAGAAAACAAATTAATTAGTGACATGCTTCAGTGTATAAAATCATTTTGCAGTGGATGGTCGTTTATTACTCGGTGATCAAACGATAATCAAAAATAAACTGTCATGTTTTAATTAAGTCAAATATAATAACTAATTGTGGAAACATGTGGCTTAGTGGTTAGAGTGTAGCATTCGTGAATGTGGGATTGCGGTTTCAATTCCCGGACCAGTGTTGCATTGTGTCTATGAGCAAAAAGACTGCTCCATGTTGCTGCAGGCCACTCAACCGTAAACGAGTGACCCTGCGACTGACTGGTATGTTGGCCTGCCCTCTTTCCTACCCAGCAGGGTGGTATCTCATTCAAAAGCTATAACAATGTGAGGAAGCGCACTGTGACCAGCAGTGTGTGACAACATTCAATAATCTGCTAAGTTAAAAATGTTGGGGCAAGAACCAGGGGAAGTTGAGGTTTCTAAGAGAGAGCAAAAAGACTACAATGAAAATTATTATTATATCTGTGGGTTTAGTTTACCATTTACTCATCATCATCATCATCATCATCGTTTAACGTCCGTTCTCCATGCTAGCATGGGTTGGACGGTTCGACCGGGGATCTGGGAAGCCAGAAGGCTGCACCAGGCTCCAGTCTTATCTGGCAATGTTTCTACAGCTGGATGCCCTTCCTAACGCCAACCACTCCGTGAGTGTAGTGGCTGCTTTTTACGTGCCACCCGCACAGGTGACAGGCGAGGCTGGCAACGGCCACGGTCGGATTGGTGTATTTTATGTGCCGTCTGCGGCCATGCTGGGGCACTGTCCTGAAGTATTTAGCCAAACAAATACAGTAGAACATCGCAGTACAAGTGCCCCATTGTACGAGTAATTTGCTGTACGATCCATGACTCGTGTGAATTTTTGTCTTGAAGTACAAGCAGAAATCCACAGTACGACCACAAAAATCGTCCCATCTTTCAGGTAATTCAGTGAATAAAACCAGTTTACATATTTCTTTTGCATTCTTTTTTTCCTATAATTGTCATTTTACTTGTAACTACACCTTTTCTGTTTTAAAACCCACAGAAAATTATTTTGGGGTGGTTTTGGGGGACTGAAATGGATTAATTATATTTTAGTTAATTTCAAATGGGGAAAACTGATTTGTAAAACGAGTAAATCGTTAAGACGAGCTCAGTCAGGGAACGAATTAAACTCATACTGTGTGGTATCAATGTACTTGCTTTTTTTTAAAAGCCTGATACTATTCTATTGTCCTTTTTTTCACACCAAGTACTTAGTTACAGGGAATGTCACCAAACCAACAGCGGTTGTCAAGCAATGGTGGGGTGGCAAACAGACACATACACTGTCTAACAGCTGTCTGCCCCTAAGTAGGTCCTCTACATGTGAACCGCCTCCAGGATTCTCTATATTGGCCCCAGGAGGGCCTGTGCCCACGTCTGCCATTGTTACATAGATTACTGGTACGACTAGTCCTAAGATCAATACTTGCGTGGTTTCCTGTTGTCTTCTCCAGGCAGGTGGGATTTGAACTCAGAATGTAGAGGGCCGGAAGCGATACTACAAAGCATCTCTGCCGATGTGCCAATGATTCTGCAATTCTCCCACCTGCAGAGCAAAGTGAAATGAAGAGTTTTGCTCAAGGTCACAATGTACCACCCAATCCAGGAACCAAACCCACAACCCAGCAATTCTGAGTGTCACACCCTAATCACTAGGCCACACAATGTGCCTTCACATGAGTGCATGGGTGTGTGTGTGAATGTGGGCATGTGTGTGGGTGTGCATGTGATGGGCTTCTTTCAGATTCTGTCAACCAAATTCACTCACAAAATCTTAACACTCATCCAGAGTCCCACAATAGGACTGAACCTGGAACCATGCAATTGAGAAGCAAACTGCTTACCACACAGCCACACTGTTTCCTAAGAATCTACTTTGCTCTACTAATCTCATCATTAATAACTTAACAGCAACAACGATGCTGATTCTACATTGATTTGTTTCTATTCTGTTCTGAACATGAAATATAAAAGCCAAAGATTCCACTACATTTTATAACCATTGCAATAAAATAAGAGTTTAACCTCTCTAAACATTAACAAAACAACAAGTGCTTCTGTGCAAACAATTCAATGTCTCTACATTGATCAAACTCATGACACACAGACCTACAACTTACTAGGTTAACACAGCAACAAAATTGATCTCTCCTGCATAATAATCTATGACTAAAATACACAAGGATGAACAAAAGTAGGCAGACAGCTGCTCGGATTAAAGCATTCACTCACAAGTCCCCAGAAATCAAAAATGAGGGCTTCCAATGAACTAGGCATCTCCTACAGGTCCCTTCCTTGACTTTGAAAGGTTTACAAAAGAAATAGAGAAACAGAAAGAATATTCTACTCATATTAAGCAACTGTACACCTTTTAGTGGAAGTGCATGGCTTAGTGGTTAGGGAGTTGGACTCATCATCATCATCATCGTTTAGCATCCGCTTTCCATGCTGGCATGGGTTGGACGGTTCAACTGGGGTCTGGGAAGCCAGGAGACTGCACCAGGCCCAGTTTCTATGGCTGGATGCCCTTCCTAACGCCAACCACTCCGTGAGTGTAGTTGATGCTTTTTTATGTGCCACCGGCACGGAGGCCAGGCAAGGCTGGCAACGGCCATGATCGGATGGTGCTTTTTACGTGCCACTGGCATGGAGGCCAGTCAGGGCAGCGCTGGCAACGGCCACATTCGGATGGTTCTCTTACGTGCCACCGGCACTGGTATCACAGCTACAATTTCCATTGATGTTGATCGATTTTGACTTTGTTCAATTCCTGGACTGGGGAACGCATTGTGTTCTTGAGCAAAACACTTCATTTCACATTGCTCCAGTCCACTCAGCTGGCAAAAAAGAGTGATCCTGTGAGGGACTGGCATCCCATCCAGGTGCAGAATTTATACGACACGAAACCTGGAAATTGGCCTTTATGAGTCAGTGTGACTCGAGAGGGCAATTTTATCTTTTTACTTTTCTACCTTTTGTGCAACCCTGAATATATTTATATTTATATCAGGAGTGGCTGTGTGGTAAGTAGCTTGCTAACCAACCACATGGTTCCGGGTTCAGTCCCACTGTGTGACATCTTGGGCAAGTGTCTTCTGCTATAGCTCCGGGCCGACCAATGCCTTGTGAGTGGATTTGGTAGATGGAAACTGAAAGAAGCCTGTCGCATATATCTATATATTTATGTTTGTGTTTGTGTGTCTGTGTTTGTCGCCCCTAGCATTGCTTGACAACCGATGCTGGTGTGTTTACGTCCCCGTCACTTAGCGGTTCGGCAAAAAGAGACCGATAGAATAAGTACTGGGCTTACAAAGAATAAGTCCCGGGGTCGATTTGCTCGACTAAAGGCGGTGCTCCAGTATGGCCGCAGTCAAATGACTGAAACAAGTACAAAAAACAAACAAAAAAAAAATGTACATGTACACATGTACAAGATTCAGTTTGCTCCTCTGGTCTGTACCCGTGCTATGCTAATGTTATGTCTGAATTTGCCAAGAGAGACTTTGTGGGAAGTACTATTCAATATACAGCTGGGAGGGCTGTGTGGTAAAAAGTTTGCTTCCCAACCACATGGTTCTGGGTTCAATCCCACTGCTTGGCACCTTGGGCAAGTCTCTTCTAAAATAACCATGGGCCAACCAGAGCATTATGAAAGGATTTGGTCGATGGAAACTGAAAGAAGCCCATTTATACACACACACACATATATATATGACATAATATATGTGCCTGATTTTGTCCTCCACTACTGCTTGACAACCAGTGTTGGTGTGTTTACATCCCTGTAACTTAGCAGTTCAACAAAAGACACCGATAGGGTAAGTACCAGGCTTTAAAAAAAAAGTACTGGAGTCGATTCATTTGACCAAAAACTCTTCAAGACGGTGCCCCAGCATGGCCGCAATCCAATGACAGACACAAGTGAAAGATACAGGACTATCCACATTCGATTAGAAAATAAAAACAAAACATGCAACCACACACACACATATCTGTGTGTGTGTTTTTAGATACATATATATATATTATATATATATATATAATATATATATATATATATATATATATATATATATATGTATATACATACATACATACATATATATATGTATATACAATCATACATACATACATACATACATATATATACATACATACATACATATACATATATACATATACATACATACATATATACATACATATATATATATACATACATATATATACACATATACATACATATATATATACACATATACACATACATATATATATATACATACATATATATATACACATATACATACATACATATATACACATATACATACATACATATATACACATATACATACATATATATATACACATATACACATACATACATACATATATATACATACATATACATATACATATATACATACATACATATATACACATATACATACATACATATATACACATATACATACAATATATATATATATATATACACACACATACATATACATACATATATACATATATACATACATATATACATACATATATATATAATATATATATATATATATATATATATATATATATATATTATATATATATATGCATACATATACACACACACACACAAACAGCTGTCAATAAAATATAAAAATGTTTTCAAAACCACCATTCATGCAGTTTCTTTTATCAATCCTACATACATCAATACACACACACACACACACACACACACACTCATATAAATGGGAATATAACTTTTAGTAGCTTAGCCCGCTGTTGATTCCAAGCTAACATTTGATTAATTCAGTTTAGAAAGTTGCAACAACAGAGAGGGTGGGGAGGCGGTGGTGGTGGTGGTAGTAGTGGTGATGGCTGGGCATGGTGGGGTGGGCCAGTTGAACGCTATAATTTGAGATCAATCAGGGATAAAAGAAAGACTAGCAAGCCATCTCTAACAATCTAACAATCAATACAAAGCTGTAACAGACGTCAACAAGCAATCAAATATGACAAATATCCACACAGAAATATTGAATTTCCACTGAAGGACATGATGGCGCTGGGAGGGAGGGAGGGAGAGAGAGAGAGCGAGACGGAGAGAGAGTCAGATCTCCTGGGTGAGGGCAGCGACCAGCAGATGAGGTGAAGGCAAGCATCCACTCACTGAGGAGATCCAACACTTTGCTGGGTGGACTTTGGGGATTTCCCATGACCACTACTACTTTACAAGCGAACAAGAATGTCTTGATGCAGTTGCTTGACTCTCCAAACCACACCACAGTATCTTTTAGTGGGGGGTACCAGGCTGTATATTGCAGTCCATGGGGTGCACAACTGTTTGGAATGGTCAATCACACAAGATCTGGAGCTCAACAATATTCAGCAATTTTATTCTAAAATCTTTCACTCTTTAGCAATTAAATTACTCAATCAAACAGAAAGCTTATTTATTCCCACTGCTTTCAATTAATCATGCAATTATCTCATAGCTTTGAGATTTCAATGATGTCACTGTTTTCAGAATAACACTGCAGGGAAGGTGTGAGAGGCTGGATAAAGCAGGTTGAACATTTAATATATGTATATATATATTTCATTGTTGCCCACAGGGAGCTAAACATAGAGCGGACAAACAAAGACAAAGGGACTAAGTCGATTACATCGACCCCAGTGCATAACTGGTACTTATTTTAATCGGCCCCAAAAGGATGAAAGGCAAAGTCGATCTCGGTGGAATTTGAACTCAGAACGTAACGGAAGACGAAATACCACTAAGCATTTCGCCAATAAGCAATTCTGCCAGCTTGCTGCCCTTCATATATGTATATATTACTGACATGTGTATATATATATATATATATATTTCTTTACTGCCCACAAGGGGCTAAACACAGAGGGGACAAACAAGGACAGACAAACGGATTAAGTCTATTATATCGACCCCAGTGCATAACTGGTACTTAATTTATCGAGCCCGAAAGGATGAAAGGCAAAGTCTTGTGTGTGTAGTGCCATTTTGTGAATTGTGAATATACATTCCTTATTTCTTTATTGCCCACAAGGGGCTAAACATAGAAGGGACAAACAAGGACAGACAAATGGATTAAGTCGATTATGTCTACTCCAGTGTGTAACTGGTACTTAATTTATCGACCCCGAAAGGATGAAAGGCAAAGTCGACCTCGGCGGAATTTGAACTCAAAACGTAGCGGCAGACGAAATACTGCTAAGCATTTCGCCCGGCGTGCTAACGTTTCTGCCAGCTATATATCAATCATTAACATTAACGCTTTGACATTCAGATTACAGTCAAACGTAAAGATTATGTTCTTTTAATTAATTATGCATTATCTTGTAGCTTTGAGATTTCAATGATGTGAGAATGGCATGGTAGGGTAGGTGGGCGAGGTTGGATGTGGTCAATCTGAACACAAAACAGGTAGGATATCTGGACTGGATAAGGTGCGCTTAAATGCTAAACATATGATAGGATCAGTTACAATGTGTACTGTTTGTACTGTTAAAAAAGTTTTAATCAACTGAGCTTGTTTTTTTTTTTTATTACCTCAGCCATAGCGAAGGCGGAGGTATTGTTTTCAGTTGTGTTTGTTTGTCTGTCCGTGGACAAGATATCTCAAGAACCACTGGATGTATTCAGATGAAACTTTCAGGGATGTTTGGCCCCGTGACTGGCACAAACTGATTAGATTTTGGGATCGATCTTGTACCGGACAAGGATTCTGGATTATTTTTCCAGTTTCTTAACTTAAATTTTGAGAGTAGTCAGGTTCATTTTTAGTATTCTTGTTCGTCAGAGCAGTTTATTTCAGATATTCCCATTTTAAAACTCATCTCTGGCTAATCGTTGAGAGGACATTGGTGTTGCCTTGGCAGAGGTTTGCACTCTCTGGATGCTTTTGTTTCTTTTTTTATCCTAATTTGAAAACAATTTTCCTACCACCATGGTTTTACGTACCCTGTTTCCATGCTCACGTGAGACAAACAGATCATCACAGTCCAAAATAAGTTTCTTATTTCTTTACTACCCACAGGGGCTAAACATAGAGGGGACAAACAAGGACAGCCAAAGGGATTAAGTCAATTACATCAACTCCAGTGCGTAACTGGTACTTAATTTATCGACCCTGAAAGGATGAAAAGCAGAGTTGACCTCAGCGGAATTTGAACTCAGAATGTAACAGCAGATGAAATACCTATTTCTTTATTACCCACAAGGGGCTAAACACAGAGGGGACAAACAAGGACAGACAAACGGATTAAGTCTATTATATCGACCCCAGTGCATAACTGGTACTTAATTTATCGACCCCGAAAGGATGAAAGGCAAAGTCTTGTGTGTGTAGTGCCATTTTGTGAATTGTGAATATACATTCCTTATTTCTTTATTGCCCACAAGGGGCTAAACATAGAAGGGACAAACAAGGACAGACAAATGGATTAAGTCGATTATGTCTACTCCAGTGTGTAACTGGTACTTAATTTATCGACCCCGAAAGGATGAAAGGCAAAGTCGACCTCGGCGGAATTTGAACTCAAAACGTAGCGGCAGACGAAATACTGCTAAGCATTTCGCCCGGCGTGCTAACGTTTCTGCCAGCTATATATCAATCATTAACATTAACGCTTGACATTCAGATTACAGTCAAACGTAAAGATTATGTTCTTTTAATTAATTATGCATTATCTTGTAGCTTTGAGATTTCAATGATGTGAGAATGGCATGGTAGGTAGGTGGGCGAGGTTGGATGTGGTCAATCTGAACACAAAACAGGTAGGATATCTGGACTGGATAAGGTGCGCTTAAATGCTAAACGTATGATAGGATCAGTTACAATGTGTACTGTTTGTACTGTTAAAAAAGTTTTAATCAACTGAGCTTGTTTTTTTTTTTTATTACCTCAGCCATAGCGAAGGCGGAGGTATTGTTTTCAGTTGTGTTTGTTTGTCTGTCCGTGGACAAGATATCTCAAGAACCACTGGATGTATTCAGATGAAACTTTCAGGGATGTTTGGCCCCGTGACTGGCACAAACTGATTAGATTTTGGGATCGATCTTGTACCGGACAAGGATTCTGGATTATTTTTCCAGTTTCTTAACTTAAATTTTGAGAGTAGTCAGGTTCATTTTTAGTATTCTTGTTCGTCAGAGCAGTTTATTTCAGATATTCCCATTTTAAAACTCATCTCTGGCTAATCGTTGAGAGGACATTGGTGTTGCCTTGGCGGAGGTTTGCACTCTCTGGATGCTTTTGTTTCTTTTATTTTATCCTAATTTGAAAACAATTTTTCCTACCACCATGGTTTTACGTACCCTGTTTCCATGCTCACGTGAGACAAACAGATCATCACAGTCCAAAATAAGTTTCTTATTTCTTTACTACCCACAAGGGGCTAAACATAGAGGGGACAAACAAGGACAGCCAAAGGGATTAAGTCAATTACATCAACTCCAGTGCGTAACTGGTACTTAATTTATCGACCCTGAAAGGATGAAAAGCAGAGTTGACCTCAGCGGAATTTGAACTCAGAATGTAACAGCAGATGAAATACCTATTTCTTTATTACCCACAAAGGGCTAAACACAAAGGGGACAAACAAGGACAGACATAGGTATTAAGTCGATTACATCGACCCCAGTGCGTAACTGGTACTTAATTTATCAACCCCGAAAGGATGAAAGGCAAAGTCGACCTCGGCGGAATTTGAACTCACAATGTAACGCAGACGAAATACCGTTAAGCATTTCGCCTGGTGCGCTAACGTTTCTGCCAGCTCGCCACCTTCCAATATAAGTTTCTATTGGGAACCACCGTTCTCAAAGATTGGGGGTCAACCATGTCATCTGGTTCAATTTCTAGGACTGAATTCAATAACTGAACATTGATGAAACTGATCACACACACACACACACATGGCTACCACTTGCTACATTAACCCAGCAACAAAACCGATTCCTTTTGCGAGGGAGTGCACACAGACACATGTATGACAAGGCATGGTTTACATATATATACACCTCCTCATGTGCCATACCCATGTTGTGCCAACTTTGTATCTGAATACAATGCAGAAGACAACTTGAGGCAAGGAGTAACATCCAGCACACAGCAAAACCCTTATTGTATAAGAAAACAAGAACAGAACACACACACACACATGCCTACATTCATGGAGAGCAACATGTGGGACACATCTATTATGTACGTGTGTTTGGATGCCCAGTTATAACATAGAGGCCTACTCAAAGTACAAGCGTATGCATATGCTTTATGAGATACGCAGACCACAATCACTTGATTACATAAAGAGGAGTTAGGGTCGGAGGTGCCAATAGTAGAGGAGTCAGAGTCAGAGGTGCCAATAGTAGAGGAGTCAGAGGTGCCAATAGTAGAGGAGTCAGAGTCAGAGGTGCCAATAGTAGAGGAGTCAGAGTCAGAGGTGCCAATAGTAGAGGAGTCAAAGTCAGAGGTGCCGAAGGTAGAGGAGTCAGAGTCAAAGTTTTTTGTTTTGACTCTCCATGTGTATATACAGGGTGGCAATAAAGTCACTATACAGTTAATTACAATAACAATTAAGACAAAGCAATCAATCAAAAGTCCAGAAATTTATTATTAAAACGGTTCTGGTTAGTAACAAGAAAATGCTATGGCAAACAATAGTAAATTAATTACCGATACTGATCAAACTGCCTTCGAATGATGCCACCCTGCTGGCTAAGCGAGCAGACCAATAATGCCCCTGATTGGAAGGCAATTCCGTCACAGGGTGACACATTGACAGCTGAGTGGACTGCAGCTACATAAAATGAAGTGTTTTGCTCAAGAACACAACGTGCCACTCGATCCAAGAATCGATCACACAATCTAGCAACTGTGGAGTGCAACACCCTAACCACTAGGGCACACCTTCAGATGTAATGTGTGTGTGTGTGTGGTAAGTAGCTTGCTTCCTAACCACATGGTTCTGGGTTCAGTCCTCACTGCATGGCATTTGGGCAACCGTCTTGTACTATAGCCTCGGGCCGACCAAAGCCTTGTTAGTGGATTTGGTAGATAGAAACCGAAAGAAGCCTATGTTGGTGTGCTTAAGTTGCCACAACTTAGCAGTTCAACGAAAGGCAACTGATAGAACAAGTACCAGGCTTACCGAAAACATTAAGTACTGGGGTCGATTCAATTGACTTAAAAATTCTTCAAGGCAATGCCTCAGCATGGCCACAGTCTAAAGACTGAAACAAGTAAAGGATAAAATATATGTATATATGTGTGTGTATGTGTATATATATATATATATATATATATACATACATACTGATTAAGTTTTATTATTATGCTCTTAACTGTGTTTTGTTATGTGTGCGACCCACTGTTCTGTGTAAAACCAGTCTGTGGAGCAGAAAAGAGGTCAGAGGTCACTATGCTATATTACAGAAGTGAGATGTTACAGTAGAGGAGTACATTACAAAAAAAAAAAAAAAAGAGAACAACAGAACCATATATAGAAAAAGCAAGACCCCCACTGTATGGGCATTTAATATTGGAATACTCCTTAAGGCAGAAAATTGGTAGAATTGTTAGCACATCAGGCAAGGTGCTTAGTGGCATTTCATCTGTCTGTATGTTCCGAGTTCAAATGCCATTGGGGTTGGCTTTGCCTTTTATCCTTTTGGGGTTGATAAAATAAGTCTTTTTAAAGGGCTTAGAAAAACTGAAGGATCACTGTAATAAGTGGGTGAAACTGGGAAAGGAACATGCTAGATTAGAAATACTCAAATTCCACCGAGGTTAACTCTGCCTTTCATCCTTTTGGGGTGGACAAAATAAGTACCAGTTGAACACTTGGGTCGAAGTAAGTTGACTTACTAGGAGCAGGTGACGGAAAGTTCCGGGCTTTAAGTTTATCATGAAAGGTCTGGTTGGAGACCAAAACCTTCTGAGTTCATTTTACAGGGCTTAGAAAAACTTAAGGACCACTGTAATAAGTGGGTGACGTAATCAACTTATCACCTCTCCTTAAATTGCTGGCCTTGTGCCAAAACATGAAATCAATATTAGAATACATTTCTCTGAAGTATCTTTCCCTTCAGCCATATTTAGCAGATAAAGTTTTTTTTAACCAAGCAGTTCAAAAGTTCAAATCCTCTACAAGTGTTTCATAATCTCCTCGGTCAGTAGGAGATACAGACTTCATTCGTAATCTTTCAGTCCATGGAGCTGCCACTCAAAAGTCACGAGATCCATGGGGAAAGTTACTCAAGATGAACTAGCGCCATATCCAGGAAGTCACAACATTTTATCCACTTCAGCATTCTAAGCCTTCAAACACATTTACAATCATTTGAATTATTCCTTTTGTAAAAATCATGCCAAAAGCAGACCTCACTGGTGCTGGTGCCATGTAAAAAAGCACCCAGTCCATTCTGTAACGTGATTAGCATTAGGATGAGCATCGAGCTGTGAAAACCATGCCAAAAGCAGACCTCAATGGTGCAGGTGCCATGTAAAAAGCATTTAGTCCACTCTGTAAAGTGGTTGATGTTAGAAAGCAGACACACAGCTGTAGAAACTGTCCCAAAGCAGATGGTGTGGATCTCCAACTTGTCACCTCCTGTCAAACCATCCATCCCATGCCAGCATGGAAGATGGCTGCTAAACGATAATGATGCTTATGTATTTGTTTTGCAAATTAGTATAAACACTGAAGTTTCATGACTAATCCTAAATGTAACATCATCAACATCCATCATCAAAAGGCAAAACTGTTGACTAGAATGTTCTGGTACTTAATTTATCGACCCCGAAAGGATGAAAGGCAAAGTCAACCTCGGCGGAATTTGAACTCAGAATGTAACGGCAGACGAAATACGGCTACGCACTTCGCCCGGTGTGCTAACGATTCTGCCAGCTCGCCGCCCTGAAAGTGTCTCCTTCGTGGCTAAGGTATTCAGCTCAAGATCCCAAGTTCCTGGCAGTGGGTCGTGCCCTTCAGCGAGACACTTTACTATGTGCTACTCCATTCCACTCAGCTGGTAAAAATGAGTAGGACCTGTATTAGCCTTTCCCTTGGATAAACAAAAGTGATACAAAGAGGGGAGACCTGCCATGCTGGGGCAATCTGTTAGTTTCCCCCACCAAAACAATCCAGCCTAGATCAACAGTTACTGATTGAGGTTCTCAATTTTATATCCTCCTCCTCATCATTACCATCAACATGCATAATATGAACTTTAGGGTTAAGGAATTGGTGAAAAAGTCTTGCTATTCTAAAAATTGGAATCATCTTTGATATTTACTTCTGTGATGTGTGTGTATGTATATGTGTGTAAGCTTGTCACAACATCACTGGACAGTCGTAAACAAACATCCCCACCATACAAGTGGTGCTGTTTGCTTCCAGTCTTCGGTGACAAACACATCTGGCCATAGAGAATCTGCCTCGATAAATTGTCTGGCATCATGCGAGTATGAAAAGCGGACCTTAAAGTAATGGCGGTGCTGTTGTTCTTGAGACCTCTTCCCACCCCCACCTCCTAGGTTAACTCTCTCGATATTTCTTTTGAAATACAGTTTTTGTTTCAAGTAGTCTTGAAAATAATAAAGAACGTGACCCTCCTGGTGCCGTTCCCACAAAAAAAGCACTCAGTCCTCAGTGTAAAGTGGTTGGTGTCAAGAAGGGCATCCAGCAGTAGAAACCAAGCCAAAACAGACACTGGAACCTGATGTGGCTCCTGTGGAATCATCCAACTCATGCCAGCATGGAAAATAGACGTTAAATGATGGTGAAGACAATGAACTTGGTTCTCGTTAAGCTGATGTTTTGAGAACAAAGCTTATGGAAGGTTTTAATTTCAATCACTTTGAAACAGGATCATGTTTGCATCATAGAACTAGGGGCAATTTCAGGCCGATTGGTATGAAAAGGGTTAAAACATGTCCCAGCAGACCAAACCAAAAGCATCTCAACCTCCCCCATCACAAACAATGGAAGACAGCCTTTGTCATTATATCTTCTCCATTCTTGGAGCCATATTTGGCTGCGTGCACCACACACACAGATATGAAGGTAAAGGGGAGGACAAGAGACCGCAAGCATTTAAGGCGGCGTGCTGGCAGACTCGTTAGCGCGCCGGGCAAAATGCTTAGCGGTATTTCGTCTGTCGTTACATTCTGAGTTCAAATTCCGTCGAGGTCGACTTTACCTTTCATCCTTTTGGGGTCGATAAATAAAGTACCAGTTTCGCACTGGGTGGGGGGTCGATGTAATCGACTTAATCCCTTTGTCTGTCCTTGTTTGTCCCCTCTATGTTTAGCCCCTTGTGGGTAATAAAGAAATATATATCTTCTCCATTCTGTCATAGAACTGCAAGATACAACCTGAAGGAGAGTTGGCTGTCATTTTTATCCAGTCAAGTGATCCCACAGATGCTTTGGTCAGCACCATTATTAGACAGGGGCTTCAGGTTTTGCTGGTTGGGTGTGTGTGACAGGATACACCAAGTTGTAACTGCCACATGTAACAGCAGTAATTACAACTAAAAGTAAATAAAGTCTGGTAATTAGTACAGAATGATGAACTGAAATTACCAACACTAATTGGCACCATAGTCATAATAAAGTTAGAGAAGCTGTGATGCTCATGGCTTTCCCCAAATATTACTGATGTCAAACTATAATCACGTGATAGTAATAAGGGTTTCTGACGTTGGTACAAAGTCGAATATTTTGAGGGACAGAATCCTTTATCTGTTCACATCTGGGATGTTCTATAAGAAGAATATTAAATTAACCCCAGAAGAATCAAAGACGCTGGTCTTTTCTATTATAATTCAAATTCCCATCTAGGAACGTGTAACAGAAATATTAAATCTACCCCATAGGCGCAGGAGTGGCTGTGTGGTAAGTAGCTTGCTAACCAACCACATGGTTCCGGGTTCAGTCCCACTGCGTGGCATCTTGGGCAAGTGTCTTCTGCTATAGCCCCGGGCCGACCAATGCCTTGTGAGTGGATTTGGGAGACGGAAACTGAAAGAAGCCTGTCGTATATATATATATGTATATGTGTGTGTTTGTGTGTATGTGTTTGTCCCCCTAGCATTGCTTGACAACCGATGCTGGTGTGTTTACGTCCCCGTCACTTAGCGGTTCGGCAAAAGGGACCGATAGAATAAGTACTGGGCTTGCAAAGAATAAGTCCCGGGGTCGATTTGCTCGACTAAAAAAAGGCGGTGCTCCAGCATGGCCGCAGTCAAATGACTGAAACAAGTAAAAGAGTAAAAGAGAGAGTAAGAGTACTCGACCGGGTTGTACTTATTTCATTGAACTCCAGAAGGACAAACAGAAAAGTTGATCTGGGCAAATAAGGAGGAGGGGGGGACGGGCGCTTAGGACGTAAAGGGACGCAACCCAAATAATGTTCGAGGGAGACGGAAATATACAAGCACACACACACACACACATATATATATATATATATGGTTTCTCCCTGGTCTATCATTTGAAGTCGACAAGAAAACAACTCGTGCTAAAGTGGAGTTAGCATCCACTTACGAGGGTGGTGGTGGTGGTGGTGGCGGAGGTGGGAAAGCAGCGGTGGTCTCGAGGGGATTAACTAAACAGTGGGAGTCTGTGTGGATAATGGGGGAATTAAAACACACACAGACAGACACACAATATTGCAAACACGAGTATATATTGTGTGTGTGTGTGCGCTTGTGCACACATATATATACACCATAAATACACGCATACACAGCAGTGTGTGTGTGGAGCTGAAATTACCGTCTGTGTTCCGAGTTCTGCGAGTTTGCCATTCATCACGTAACCATCACGTGATCAGCAATATTTACAAAACTCAGAGTTTACAACGGAGAGTAAATCTCACCACCGCAGCGAATACTCACACTACCTCACCCCCTTCGTAACTCCAGATATACATATTTGGCTGCGTGCACCACACACATAGATATGAAGGTAAAGGGGGAGGACGAGAGACCGCAAAGCATTTTAATATACTCGAGATCCAGAGAGATCGAGTAACAATGGCAATAGTTCCCCCCCACCCCCCAGCATTTAATTCTAAGGTCAACTGACAGCGAAAAAAAGGAACGATGGGAATAAATAAGAAATTAAGAAATAAAAGGAAGACGATAAGGCAAAAAGATAAGAAAGATTTAAGTCCGGCAAGCAACGGCAGTTTTAGGCCTCGATTCCGACTTAATGGACAACAACAACAATAACAACAATAATAATGATGATGATGATGATGATGGGTGTATGTAAATAAATCCGGTCGAGGGGAAATTGATAAAAGAACAACAGTAATGGCTTCTTGTATTTATGTCAGAGCTGGAAGTGATGGGAAGATGTGGTGTTCATGTCTTTCCCCAAGGGCATTGGGTGACCAGCAGGAGCGAAGACGAAGAAAGAGTGGATAGACGGATCGCAACGACGGCGAATAACGGACGAATAAGGGAGAGAGTAGTTCGTATGAGTACGCGTATGTATGTGTATATATATATATATATATACATGGGTGTGTGTGTTACTGTGGCATAGCTTTAGTTGCAGGTGCGACAGTATCACATACCTGTCTATCACACAGACATTTATTTATTTATTTATATACACACACATACATACATACATATATACACTCAGACACGTTTATACACAGACAACTATGGCATCAGTAAGGAAAAAGCATACCCTTAAAAGCCACAAAAGCAGCTC
>NC_043022.1:4281418-4294841 GCF_006345805.1 Octopus sinensis
ATATAAAAAAAAAACACTGCACAATATTTATAAGAGTCAAATTAAGAAGGAAATACTAAGAAAATAAAAAAAAAAGAAATTGAGAAAATGACACCACTTTGCAATAAGAAGTACTAAAAAGTTACTTAGTGTCACGAGTGCTTCCCTGGGGTGTCAACTATGGATTTTGATCTCTCGATTTACATACACACACACACACACACACACAGACACGTATATTAAGGCGGCGAGCTGGCAGAAACGTTGACACGCCGGGCGAAATGCTTAGCCGTATTTCGTCTGCCGTTACGTTCTGAGTTCAAATTCCGCCGAGGTCGACTTTGCCTTTCATCCGTTCATCCTTTCGAGGTCAATAAATTAAGTAATCGACTTAATCCGTTTGTCTGTCCTTGTTTGTCCCCTCTGTGTTTAGCCCCTTGTGGGTAGTAAAGAAATAGGTATTTCGTTTGCCTTTCAATCCTTTCGAGGTCGATTAAATAAGTACCAGTTACACACTGGGGGTTGATGTAATTGACTCATTGCCCTCCCCCAAAATTGCTGCCCTATTATCATCGTCCTTAAGGCGATGAGCTGGCAGAATCGTTAGCACGCCGGCGAAATGCTTAGGGCATTTTGTCTGCCGTTACGTTCTGAGTTCAAATTCCGCTGAGGTTGACTTTGTCTTTCATCCTTTCGAGGTCGATTAAAGAAGTACCAGTTACGCACTGGGATCGATCTAATCGACTTAATCCCTCTGTCTGTCCTTGCTTGTCCCCTCAGTGTTTAGCCCCCTGTGGGCAATAAAGAAATAAATATTCATTTCAAGAAAAGTCGACTTTGGTAACACTTGAAATTATTATTCAATTTCCGAAGAACGAATTAAAAGAAAATTCTCACCTAAGCGCCTGTTTAAAGGGTGATGGCCATCACCCCACAATGGAAGCAAAACAAAACCAAAAAGACGAAATTTTATTTCTGTATATTGTTTAAAGACTCAGGTGTAACTCTTTACTCTTTTACTTGTTTCAGTCATTTGACTGCGGCCATGCTGGAGCACCGCCTTTAATCGAGCAACTCGATCCCGGGACTTATTCTATCGGTCTCTTTTGCCGAACCGCTAAGTGACGGGGACGTAAACACACCAGCATCGGTTGTCAAGCAATGCTAGGGGACAAACACAGACACACACACACACACACATATATATATATATATATATACACACATACATATATACGACGGACTTCTTTCAGTTTCCGTCTACCAAATCCACTCACAAGGCTTTGGTCGGCCCGAGGCTATAGTAGAAGACACTTGCCCATGTGGTTGGTAAACAAGCTACTTACCACACAGCCACTCCTGCGCCTATGTGCGCCTGTGTGGCAAGAGGTTTGCTTTCCGACCACGTGGTTCAGGGTCTAATACTACTGTGTGACACTTTCCGCAAGTGTCGCCTGCTATAGAGTCGGTCCGACCAAAGCCTTGTAAATGGATTTGGTAGATGGAAACTGGAAGAAGCCCATTTTATGTATACATATATTTATTTATGAGTCATTGCATCTGTGTTTGTCCCCCACCACCACTTGACAACCGGTGTTAGTGTGTTTACGTTCCCGTAACTTAGCGGTTCGGTAAAAGAGACGAACAGAATAAGTACCAGGTTTCAAAAAAAAAAAAATTAAGTATGAGGTCGACTAGAACGACTAAAATTCTTCAAGGTATGCTCCAGCATGGCCGCAGTCAAATGAATGAAACGAGTAAAGGTAACAGATATGTCAAGTTAAAAATTAAAAAAAAAATAAACTCCAAAAACTGCGCTAAACGAGGGTCGTCGTGTAAATTGAGGTGCAACTGCACTAAATTTGCAATTCAGTTGAACGACTCGACCGACATAACAAACATGGCTGAAACATTCGTCAGATGTGAAAACGGCGTACACGAGGACTTAAAAATCTTGTCTGATCTCATCTTGTATCCATGTTGTTTATATCTGCAGAGTTTCATTTTGTCATTAAATTTTGTCAGATATAATCACGTACAACTGATTCTTTATATATATACTTATTAAATTTACCAGCAGTTAAACGGGGGGTCGCGAAGAGGTCAGGAGAGAGAAAAAAGTTTAAGAAATGTTTGCCAGGTTAGAAGGGAAACGACCGCATGTTTCTCTAGTTGAAGCCACCAACACGAGAAATTACGAAGAGAACTGCATCGAGCAAACGTTGACAGATTGTAAAAAGGCCAAATGGCGGACCCTGCAATTAAATTATACAATTTAATTACAATTTAACTTTCGACAATCTTATGCTGTTCGAGGCTTCTAAACTGTTGACATTGTTCTATTGTCTCTAATTGTGTGCTGCTGGTTTAAGTGGAGGCGCAATAGCCCAGTGGTTAGGGCAGCGGACTCGCGGTCGTAGGATCGCGGTTTCGATTCCCAGACCGGGCGTTGTGAGTGTTTATTGAGCGAAAACACGAGGCTCCGGCAGGCATGGTGGTGATCCCTGCTGTACTCTTTCACCACAACTTTCTCTCACTCTTACTTCCTGTTTCTGTTGTACATGTATTTCAAAGGGCCGGCCTTGTCACTCTCTGTGTCACGCTGAATATCCCCGAGAACTACAGTAAGGGGACACGTGTCTGTGGAGTGCTCAGCCACTTACACGTTAATTTCACGGATCAATCGGAACCCTCATCGTCGTAACCGACGGAGTGCTTCTTCTTCTTCTGCTGGTTTAACAATGGTGGAAGGAACGGGTCGTTGTTGATGTTGCTTCAACAAAGCAACAGGAACCGCAGTATAGGAATTCCGAGAGATCTGAGATATGGAGACGTTACATGAAAACGGCTCCATAACTTCACGGACATAGCTCTCGCTAACTCTCCCACCTTCCACTGCCAGTTTCGCGACCATGCTTCTGGAATCATGGATGTAGTTCGGTACAGCATATAACTACGTCTTCCTTTATACATTGAACGATGCGCCTGGGAAGAGAAGCAAAATGGTCTTTCCAAATATTCTGTTGCATTTATCCATTATGATGTTTTACTAAACAACCAGATTACATTATCAAATCATCAGAGACTGTGTAATAAACGCTTAAGGTTAAAGAATTTATCTAAATAATTTCTTGGGCCCTAATTAACGAAGAATTTAGATTCTGCTGGAACGTCGGGTCGAATGTTAAGGTTCGGTGTTTCGCCTATTACACAATCTCTGAGGATTTGATGAAGAGGAAGATATGTGAATGTAAGATATAATCATGAACAGCAGATTGATTTATTAATGAAATGCACGTGAGAATTTGTTGAATAAACGCATAAATCTATCCCCCACCTCTTTTACACACACACACCCACACACACAGCAGGCCGTGATAAGGATTCCAATGAAGTGGCCTTCCTGAAGGTGTGAGGGGGTGACTTCTAGGATAGATTACCTGAGTAGACAGAACTGTTGTCCATGGGAGAATTTATCGCCTTGGTTATGCAAAGTTGTAAGCCGTTAGTTTAACAATTCAACTTGAATTTTAAAGAAACTCTGTCAATGAGCAACTATTAGCTATTACAACTTAAACAGTTGTTACCGCTTGGTCCCGGGTTAGCCACAGTGGCACATTCTCTGGATATGTCCCTTTATTTCTAGGGATTTTGGGTGTCCTATTTCTTGAACGTTGAGTGAGTATATTTGTGTGTAAAGGAGAGAGAACAACAGTGAGCGCGCACGGGCGTGTGTGTGTGTAGGTGTAGGCGTGATTGTTGGGTAAGTATCTTCCTTCTCAAACACATGGTTCCAGGTTCAGTCCCACTGCGTGGCACCTTGGGCATGTATCTTCTTGGACCGACCAAATCTTTGCAAGTGGATTTGGTAGACGGAAACTGTAAAGAAGCCCGTCGTATGTGTGTTTGTCCGCCTTGCCACTGCTTGAAGCCGGTGTTGGTGTGTTTACGTTGCCGTAACCTAGCGATTCGGCAAAAGACAACCATCAGAATAAGTACTAGGCTTTACAAAAAAAAAAAAAAAAAGGAACTGCAGCCGATTCATTCGATTAAAAACAAATTCGTCAAGGCGGTGCCCCAGCATGGCCACAGTCTAATGACTGAAACAAGTGACGGAAATAAGAGACCATATCCACCCCGAGTCGCTGAATTTAAATATCCACCCAAGTGTCATTACAAGCATATTACACAGACACGTGAAGAGATGTTAACCACAGATGTTGGGATGACGAAGGCGATGGTGATGATTATGATGATATGGTGGTGGTGGTGGTGGTGGTGGTGGTGGTAACAGTGCGTCTCAAATCGCGCCGAACTCGCTCACAAACAAAAAAAAAAGCAGAAAATTGAACCGACAACGAACGAGGGGAGGGACTTTGTGTTCAAGTGCTGAGAGAGAGAGAGGGGGGGAGAGGAAGAGGAGGGAGAGGGAGCAGGACTGGTGGTGAAATAACAGCAGAGGGTCAACCCGGTGCACACTCCACTTAGCTGCTTGGTGCGAACAAGACCTTATCCTGAGGGACTCCGGGTGGTGACAAGATTTGTAGGGTGTGGAATACTAACTAGAACAGAAGACAGGGGAACAAGTCGGGCAACAGCAGCAGCAGCGGCAGAGGGACGGGGGGGAGGGGGAGGGGGTAGAGGGACGGGGGGGAGGGAAGGAGGGACGGGTGGGTGGGCAAAGCCAGCAAGCTATACAAACGAGAGATGGGGGGGTAGGGGAACTATTTACACAGCAACAGAAGCCCAAGTCAACAAGACTCGAGCGGCGGAAAAAAAAAAAGGTTTAGAAAAGAAAATCTCAGATATCGGTGATAAAGACGACGGCTATCACATAAAAACAGCCTCTGGGGGGATACGAAGCCATGGGTTTGTGGTGATGTTATGGTAATTCTTCTGATGGTTAGGAATTCACAAACAAAGGCGGTTCAATGTTGAAACGGTGTTTTCTTCGCTATGTAGAACGTGCGCGCGCGCGCGAATGCGGGTGTGTTTTACAGGCACCCGTCACAAGTTCTAAGGGCGGCAGGTGTCATTCCAACGTCACTTCGATGTCACTATTTGCCCGAACATAGTTTTTTTTATTAGTAGCCGGGGCTTTATTTTATCGACACCAGGTGGGGCGATCACCGTGTCAATTTTGACAAATGTCACAATTTGAGAAGCAATTAAATCACTAAATATACAGTAATACCTCACTTTACGAGACCCCGGGTTTACGAGATTGATTTTATAATAAACTAGCAGTATCGCCCGGCGTTGCTCGGGTTTGTAAGGGAAATAACTATAAAGCATTTTTAGAGAGTTATAGCCAAAAAATAGCAAAAAATGCATTAAAAATGGGAAAAAATGATGGTAATTTTTTTTAAATCGTTGACTCATCGTAGACATTTTTAGAGAGTTACTTCCCTTATATTTAAAAAATATGCATTAAAATGGAAAAAAATGACGGTAAATTATTTTTAAAATCATAGACTCATCGTAGACGCGCGCTAATACCCAGAAGGGCTCGATATGAAGCACGACTATAAGATACCCGCTTTTGGTTAAACTGCACCGCAAAATGTCGGAGTAGTTAGGAATCTAAATCGGAGTAGATAGACAGCACACAACCTTACTTTTATATATAAAGATATACAAGAGTTAAAACAACCATCTACACAGAGATGGAGTAAAATGACGGCATAAAATTCCATTGCTACCATGGGAAGTTGTTGCTCTGCTTTACGAGCTACCACGGGGGGCAAATTTACTCGTAGAACGAAGCAGTACTGTATACTTGTATAAATATACTTCTTAACACTTCTCGTTCCTTTGGCAAAGGCCAGGCTGGAACGCCGTCTTCAACAGGCTTAGTCAATCACAACGATCCCCTAACAATGTTTGGCTGTGTGGTAAGAAGTTTGCTTCATAACTACATGGGTAGTTACATCTTTCAGGTAATTCAGTGAATAAAACCAGTTTACATATTTCTTTTGCATTCTCTTTTTTCTATAATTGTCATTTTACTTGTAACTACACCTTTTCAGTTTTAAAACCCACAAAAAATTATCTTTGGGTGGTTTTTTTTTGTGGGCTGAAACGGATTAATTATATTTTAATTAATTTCAATGGGGGAAAATTGATTCGTAAAACGAGTAAATCGTAAAACGAGCTCAGTCAGGGAACGAATTAAACTCGTACTGCGAGGTATCACTGTACATATATATTTGCAGGCACCGAAATCTTTTAAGAGCTTATGGCCTTTGTGGGTCTTAACCCGGTACCTGGTCCCTATATGAAATGGGGCGAGACAGCGTTTGTCATGGCTTAACCTACCTACTTCTTTTCACCTCGCTCTAGTGTAAAAAAAACTGTGATGGATTATTCGCACCACGACCACCACCACCGACCAAACACAACAGAATGATCGATCGCGGTAACTTGACAACTTCTAAACATGTTGTGGCTTGATAGAATTTCCGCTGAAATTATTCGTGTGTATTAAATTATTATATACACGAGCGCTGCGTGTGTACAAGCATGGAGAGAGAGAGAGAGCGAGAGAGAGAGAGAGAGAGAGAGAGAGAGAGAGAGAGAGAGAGAGAGAGAGAGAGTGTGTGTGTGTGTGTGTGTGTGTGTGTGCGTGTGTGTGTGTGTGTGTGTGTTTTCTACCATGTACACCAGGGATGGCGAAACATTTTAGAGCGGCAGGCAAAAATTTCCATCGAAAAGATGTCCGTGGGCGGATCACAGGTTCCGACTCTTATATCTGTGCAAATCCTGTATATATCTATGTATTATAATTCGATATACATTAATAAAGAGCAATTTAACACATTAAATTAACGCCTAACATCTTCAATAACGCCGCCACTGAATTTAGGACGTCTATATTACTTATGAGGTATTCTATATTCTTCATCTAGAGTGTAGTTGGGTGTCAAGGGGGTGGTACAAACCTAGCAATAGGCGTTTTGTAGTGAAAACAAAATTTCCATTCAAATGGCAATTGCCGGACGATTTCTGACCATTTTAAGTCGTAGCGGAAACGTGACCTATGTCGCAAATAGGTACACGAGTATTGAATAATTTTTATAATTGAAAAATTTACTATATTTTGTACATACGAGTATATCGGCCTGTGGGCGCAATAAAATGGGCTTAAGGGCGCAATTGCGCCGGCGAGCGGGGTTTCTCCCATCCCTTGTGTACACAAACAACCTTAACAAGCGACTAAGAAATAATTTGCGTTCTTCTTGTGTTCAAAAGTGAGGCAATAACATCAAAGAGCCACTGAAACCACAACTTGTCAAATCCACTTCTTCAGATGTCAACATTTTCGTCGCAGCGCTGTGACCAAGTCACTGAAGTGATGAATAAATAGTCGATTTAGCAGGAAGTTTTCGTTGTTGATTATAACTGGTGCAAATGCCTCTTTCACGATATTTAATATCGACTTTCTATTTATCTATCTCTTCATGGGGCTGAATCAAACTGTTTTAACTCCTAATAAATCTGTTGAGTCTCTCTCTCTCTCTCTCGTTTGTCCGGTCATCCGTACACACACACACACACACAAGCAAGCACCTAAGAGCAAAACAAGGTGAGTAAAAAGTACTTGAATATAAAAGGCAGAGTAATACAGTGTTAATCAAGTTGGTGAAAATTTTTTCGGCTTTAATAAAATATGTGTGTGTGTGTAGCCCTCCTTCGGTTATGAATGACCATGGATTGCATCTAGAAAGTTCCCCTCCAAGGCACAAGTTCGGGCAAGGTTGTTTTATGGAAGACCAGCAGTCACCCATGCATACCAGCCTCTCCTCTCCACATCACCGATGTCATCCAAGGGAAAGGCAAAGGCCATGATACAGCTTGGCACCTGTGACGTCACAACTCATTTCTACATCTGAGTGAACTGGAGCAACGTGAAATAAAGTGTCTTGCTCAAGAACACAACACACAGCCTGATCCAGGAATTGAACTCATTACCTCATGATTGAGAGCCTGGTGCTCTAGCCACTGAGCCATGCGCCCCCCTCTCTCTCTCTATGTGTGTATATATATATATATATATATATATATATATATATATATATTACACACAAAACACACAGAGGACGGGCTTTTTTCAGTTTCTGTCTACCAAATTCACTTAAGAGATTTTGGTCGACCCGGGGCTATAGTAGGAGACATTTGCCCAAGCTATCATGCAGTGGGACTGAACCCGAAACCATGTGTTTGAGAAGCGAACTTCTTACCACTCAGCCGCGCCTGCGCCTTTGAGCAGTAACTTAACAATGTCCAGCAGCTGCCCTTTTCCTATTATAATTGCCTGACTCTCCGATGTATCCCCGTTACAGCTAATAAGAAAACAGTGATTGAACAACTGCCGGTGTTATGCGATCGGTTGAGTCTCAGCATGCGGTTTGCCAGTGCGTACAGGTCACTGACGGAGCACAACGAGAGAGAAATGCGCACCTAGCACTCTCACCGCCGCCAGACGGATTTTCGTCAACTACTGATACATTCATGGTTTTAACATAGCACGTCCGTATGCAATATTATCTCCGGACAAATACAGCAGTAAATCTGCCTTTTCGCGGCGTATTTACAGTAAGTATGATACACAGATAAATTATAGTTCTATACCAGTCAGGGGCAACTAGCGGCCCGCAGAACTTTAAACGACAGGTCTGACAAAAAAAAAAAACTACCTTACAATTATTTTGTAGTGTGCGGTCTGCTTTTCGAAGTAACCGTTGCCCGTGACCGTTCTGCACCTTCTTTCCATCTCTCCTCACTGCGACCACCACCTCCACCTCTTTATCAACCATCAACCGCCCTGGTTTTCTGCTAAGTACAAGAGTTAACCCAACTCATATATAAATCCGAGTCGTGCGTGGCTGATTCCCTCGCTTCTAAGATCACAGGCTTTCATTTTGGGCGGTACCGCTCCCAAGAGGCAAGCTGGGCATATCGGAGGGAGCGTTAGGCTTTAGGGAACAGTGAAATAATATAATTAACATACAACATTTTACCAATGGTAGTAATTATATTCTATATGATAGAACTAGTAATGGTAATTAAAATAAAATGAGATCTCATCAGGCACAGGGAAGTCCTTAACTTGCAAATGTATAAAATAAATTTACAACGTCTTAATTTTTTTTATCATTTTACTGTTAGAAATTTATACAATCCATTTTTAGAGGAAAATTTATAAATTACCGTCTTATGTTAAGTTACTTTAGTCGTGATAACTGATTCGTCACTTAAAAAGGCGGATACAACAAAAAAAGGGGGGGACCACTGTAGTAAATGGTTACATCATTTTACATAGCAGAATTCCAGGAACCGTGATTTCTCTGCCCCACCACGTCTTTCATTTTACTGTACCGTGACTACACACGCCATCCACATCCGTGTAGATAAATCATCGTCATTATCATCATCATTTAAACAAGTAGGAACCCGTGTGTTTTTGCACCCAGCCCCATCATCACCAGTAATAAATATCCAATCGGTTAATTACTTGTGGTAAACTGTATGTAATTGCGATTAATTAAACAAAATACATTCCTTTTTCTCATTTAATAATTCAAATTTTGACCGACAGTTTTTCGGGGTGGAAGGCGGCGATTGACAATTAACAGGGAGTTTGTTTTATCGACCCCGAAAAAGATGAATGGCGAAGTTAACCTCGGTACATAAAGAAACAGAAGAAATACTGTTAAACATACTAAACCAATTCTTTCCGGCTTGGCCGTCTTCATTATCAATTAAACAGCAAGTTCGGGGTGGGGCGGGGAGAGGCTAACCGATTATATTGGCCCCGGGAGGAGGAAAAGCAAAAGTCAACCTCGGCGGAATTTTGACTCAGAACGTAAAGACGGACGAAATGCCGCAAAGCATATTGTCCGGCGTGCTAACGATTCTGCCAGCTCGCTGTCTTCTTTATCATTTAATAATAAAATATACAATTATAGATATATACACACAGACGGTGTGTATGTGTGTGTGTATACAAACAAATGAAGAGGTGCTAAAAAGTTCCTGTCTTTAAGGGTATCGCAGAAGGCCAGGTTTGAGGCCCAACTTCCCCAGTTTTTTTTTACAGTGCTTAGAAAAACTGAAGGACCATTGCAATAAGTAAGACCAGGGTGTCACGAAAGGCCTGGTTGGAGGCCCAACCTTCCGAGTTCTTTTACAGGGCTTAGAAAAACTGAAGGACTGCTGAAATAAATGTGTGAATCTGAGAGGGGAATATGTTGAATGAAATCATAATTAACTGATCCTCATCCTGTCTTTTCTTTTACTGAAAGCCAGGAACTTTTCAGCACCACCACATATATACACATATATATATATAGTTGAAATTTACAGAAAAACAAAAGAAGACAAATGTATAAACAACAAGAAGGTGTATTAGTTTGACGCTCGAGAAAGTGAGAAAGCCTTTTATGTTTCGAGCCTATGCTCTTCAACAGAAAGGAATAAGAGAAAATAAACAGAGAGAGAATTTTAAAAAAACTTGTGGATTTAGCGATCATGAGAGGGGGATATATTGAATAAAAATCACAATTAACTGATCCTCCTGTGTTTTCTTTTGCCCAAAGCCAGGAGTTTTCCAGCAACCCCCCTCATACATACATACATACATACAAGGGCAGCAGTTATGAAAAGAGGAGGGACAAGTCGACAACATCGTCTCCAGTATTTTATTTTATCGATCTCAGAGGGACGAAAGCTATAAAAGTTCGCCATGGTAGAATTTGAATTCAGAACATTACGAGTCGATACAAATACAGCAGAACAAAACTCGCCGACGCTCTTTTATCGATTCTGCCAAACCCTTGCCCTAACAACAACAACAACAACAACAGCAGCAATTTTTTAAAAACTGTTCCTGCTGCTCAACGTACATTCATCGATTAACTGATTCGGCTCAATCAAGTACTGTAAGACAAGAGGTCGAAGTTCGATTCACATGTCATTTATATGTCTGTGTGTCGCACAGCTGTAAATGGATCGCATACATCAAGCCTGACACGGCACCAGCTGCGACACGACGGACACAGGGCACACAAAAGCCAGGAGATGGCTATGCAATGGTGTACGAAGAATGACTAACGACGATCCAGCAGATCAATGATCGAGTGTTCCGGCCGTGACCGTCCCGCAAATTTTGGGCGTATTGAAAAGGAATAATATTCTACATTATTTTGAGCGTCACTAGTGTTTTGCAGAGC
This sequence comes from Octopus sinensis, assembly GCF_006345805.1. Lineage (NCBI taxonomy): Eukaryota > Metazoa > Mollusca > Cephalopoda > Octopoda > Octopodidae > Octopus > Octopus sinensis. The sequence goes on from NC_043022.1 coordinate 4,292,629, forward strand.
TATGCATAAAGGCTTCGTGTTTGTTTGTTTGTGTGTGCGCGCGCGTTATTCCCATGGCAGCAAGTATTCATGACTTCCGGTGCGCCTGGCAAGTGAGGCTACCGACAGGCTAAAATTGCATCATTTCACATGCTTGCAACATTTTATTATTATTATTTTCTAGAAGAAAAAAAAAAAAAATATATATATAAATAACAGTAATGCGATTTTCGTCATCAGCATACAAAATGACACCAGAACTACATGCTCCGAAAATAATCTGGTGAAAATTTGAAAAGCTCAAAGTGGTTGGAGCAAATTTAAGAAGCTAGCTTTCTCTCTCTCTCTCTCTCTCACATGTGTGTGTGTGTGTGTGTGTGTGTGTGTGTGTATGAAAGAATACGCACAGCTATTCCAGAAACAGCTGTAGTAGACTTAATGCACAACTTCTTGCTCCCTCATTTATATCCCTTTTACACAAACAACTCCATTGTAACTACTCCACAATTATGCTTAAATTATAAACTGTCTGCTCTAAAGTGAAATTACATGCTTTGCCTGTTCATACTTTCGTCCTAATATAATTTCTTCTTCCCGCTCAATGATGAACGACTTATAGCAGCTGTTCGTGGCTAACCAGCTGCAACATCACTTTTTGTTTTAGTTGCAATTCAAGTCAGGGTCTTTTAGTGATAAACCAACACCTGAGCACTTATTATATATATCTATTATGTCGTTAGACGCAATTTTACCTGTACTTTATTATATATATATATATGTATAGTCTGCGACTATAGTCGAAAACGCCTGCCCAAGGTACCACGCAGTGAGTCTGAATCCGGAATCATACTTCTTATTTCGTTATTGCCCACAAGGAGCTAAATATAGATGGGACAAACAAGGACAGACAAAAGGATTAAGTCGAAGCAAACTTCTTACCACACAGCCACACTTGCACCTGTTCATTATTTTCAATCAGGAAGAAGAAAGGTGCTCATCGCCCTTTGGATATCCAGGGTCTCCGAAACTGAGGAAGGGAAGAAGGTATCCTCAATCCAGAAACCTGATCACCACAGTACGGGCTCCACTAAAAGCCCTCATTGAGTTTAAGATGTGAGGGTTAAACCAAGGGACTGATTAAATACATCTATCAAGTAAGCCACGGTGTAATTTGAACGCAGAGAGGCCCAACAACCGATTCCACTAATCCAGTTATGAACTGCTGCTTTCATATTATATATTGGTCGAAGTGTGGAGGCGCGTGGCTGAGTGGTTAAGGTGTTGGACTCGATTGTGGTTTCAATCCCTGGACTGGGTGACGCGTTGTGTTCTTGAGCAAAACACTTCATCTCACGTTGCACCGGTCCACTCAGCTGGCAAAACTGAGTTTAGCCTGGAAAGGGATGGGCTCCGACAGGCTTTCTCGCCCTAGATACACTGCATGGCTGCAACGCCCCCCAAGAGGTTAAGGGACTTGTCAATTATCAATTAGATGGAGTGATACCCTCACCTTGTTTGCTGGTTTTCACTACATTTCGCCCACTTCTACAAGTGTCTTGTAATTCAACTTTGTGCCTTGGCTGAGATTGAACTTAGAACTTCTGGGTGACTGCACTGCATTAACCTACGCTGACGTACGGCATGAGTGGAGGTTTACAAGCCTTAAAACATCACTCGGACACAGAGTTAATGCGGTGAAGACACCTGAAGAAAGCTGGAGAATACACGGCCGAAACGTAGTGAAAATTAACAATCAAGGTGAGGATGCCACTCAGATTAACACATAATATAAAAATTCCTCATTTCAGAAATGCCCAATTGCTGCTTTTCTTTAAATTTTATTTTATCAAACCACGCAAAAATCAAAAGCTACATTATCATGGCAAGATTTGAACTCGGATACACGCTTAACTGGGATAAACTGTATGAAACATTTTCATCCAACCTTTTAACACTCTCCGCTATTTTCACCAGAGTAAAATGCTTCGTAAACCTTTTTAGTTTGAATTCCCTGCATTCTGAATTCAAATACAACCGAAGTCAACTTTGCTCTTCATCATCCCCGAGTTGAGAATACAAGCCCCATTCCCCAGTCAAGTACTTGGGTCAATTCAGTCGACCACACCCTCTCCTCTCTCTCTCTCTCCCACACACATACGCACCACCATGTCATCCTCTCCAATTTTATGCCAAGAGGCAAAAACGGTTGAAGATCTCGAAGTCATCACCAGAAA